>NC_041402.2:121534546-121537046 GCF_900747795.2 Erpetoichthys calabaricus
TGGAATGACGACTCCCTGAAGTTTGCTAAAAATGCAGTCGTGATAGCCAATGGCCAACGCACTCATCTGCCCATACCTCGCGGCCCTCACTTCGTACTTGACAACGATCTGTTATATCGAATAGCTGATCATGAGGGCGGGGTGCGAAAGCTGTTGCTAATCCCGCGAACCTACCGGCGGCAGGTTTGTGAGTTGGCACACGCCCACCTCCTGGGTGGCCATCTAGGCACCGAAAAAACTCTGGAGCGGATTAAGCTCAGATTTTATTGTCCGGGAATAAATGAGGAGGTTTGCCGTTTTTGTATTTCTTGCCCAGAATGTCAATTGCGGCAAATTCCTAGGAGGGACCGCGCTCCTCTCATTCCCCTTCCCCTGATTGATGTCCCATTTGAGCGTATTGGGGTCGATATAGTAGGACCTCTGGAGCCCTCAGCCCGAGGTTTTAAATATATATTAGTCCTCGTGAATTACGCTACACGATATCCAGAGGCAGTTCCGTTGCACTCTGCCACTACAAAAGCTATCGCTCAGGAACTAGTGGGTGTATTTGCGCGTGTCGGGATCCCTAGAGAAATCCTCACGGATCAAGGGACGCCCTTTACCTCGGAGACGTTCAAGGAGACGGCCAAGTTACTCAAAATAAAGCACTTAAGGACCGCGGTGTATCATCCTCAAACCGACGGTCTTGTCGAGAGGTTCAATCAAACTCTCAAGCAAATGCTGCGCAAGGTGGTCAGCGTGGACGGGAGGAACTGGGATCAGCTCCTCCCCCTCGTGCTCTTTGCTTATCGGGAAGTCCCACAAGCCTCTACGGGGTTCTCACCCTTTGAATTGTTGTATGGACTACAACCCTGAGGGTTATTGGATCTATTAAAAGAAGGATGGGAAGGAGAGGCGCTTCCTTCTGTCAATGTATTAGAATACATCGCGCAATTACGCGATCGATTCGGAAAAATTCGGCCTATTTTAAAAAGTCACATGGAGGAAGCGCAAGCAGCACAGGCCCACTATTATGATCATGGCACGGTCCTCCGGGAGTTCCAACTGGGGGACCGCGTCATGGTGTTGGTCCCTACCTTGCATTCGAAGTTGCTTGCCCATTGGCAAGGGCCGTACGAAGTTAAGGAGAGGAAAGGGCTCGTCGACTATTTGGTGAAACAGCCCAATCGTCGACCGAGCGGGCAGGTGTATCATGTCAACTTGCTGAAGCCGTGGAAGGAAAGGGACTCGGACCCCTCTTCCGCTCAGCCCCTCTCTTTCTTTGCTCAAGGTACCAATCTTAACTTCGGTCCTGACTTGAATGCTAAACAGAGACAGGAGCTTGAGACAGCAATCTTGTCCGTTCCAGAGGTAGTTAGTGAGCAACCCGGTAGGACCTCTCTGATTGCGCATGACATCGTGACAGAACCCGGAGTTGTCGTACGAGAACGCCCATATCGTCTTCCCGAAGCAAAGAAGGCAGAAGTGGAGCTTGAGATCAAGCGCATGCTGGAACTAGGTGTGATTGAGAAAAGTTATAGTCCCTGGTCCAGTCCGATTGTCTTGGTCAGTAAGCCAGACGGAAGTTGGAGGTTTTGCAATGACTTCCGTCGACTGAATCAAGTCTCCCAATTTGACGCCTACCCAATGCCTCGCGTGGACGACCTCCTCGAGAGACTTGGACAAGCGAAGTTTTTGACCACATTTGACATGACAAAGGGGTACTGGCAGGTTCCTTTAACGGACTCCGCGAAGGCTAAGACCGCGTTTAGCACCCCTAGTGGGCACTGGCAGTACACGGTCCTCCCATTCGGGTTACATGGGGCACCGGCAACATTTCAGCGTCTGGTGGACAGAGTGCTCCGGCCCCATAACGCGTTTAGTGCTACCTATTTGGATGACGTAGTCATTCATTCCAGCACATGGAAGGATCATGTGCAGCAGGTGGAAACGGTGCTGTGGACACTGGCGGAAGCCGGGCTTCGAATTAACCTAAGGAAATGTTTCTTTGGATTAAGAGAAGCTAAATATTTGGGCTACCTGGTGGGTCGTGGTACCGTCAAACCACAGTGTTCCAAAGTTGATGCCATATTAAACTGGCCCCGTCCGAATACCAAGAGACAGGTGCAGGCTTTTCTCGGGTTAGCTGGGTACTACTGCCGGTTTGTACCCCGGTTCTCCGAAAGAGCATCACCCTTGACAGACCTTACGAAGAAGAAGGCCCCAATCCACGTGGTATGGACAGATAAGACTGCCGCTGCATTTTCTGACCTGAAACAGGCCCTTATGTCAGCACCCATATTGAAAGCACCAAACTTTACACTACCTTTTATACTCCAGACGGACGCTTCGGACACAGGCCTGGGGGGGCGTGCTGAGCCAAAGTGTCAACGGTGTTGAACACCCCATCATGTACCTGAGCCGGAAACTGCTGGATCGGGAGACTAGGTATGCCGCAGTGGAACGGGAGGCTCTTGTGATAAAATGGGCGATTACGCAGTTGAGGTACTACCCATTGGGC
>NC_041402.2:121842046-121949546 GCF_900747795.2 Erpetoichthys calabaricus
TCTATATGAAATTCTCTGCGTATAATTTGCGCACCAATATCAATTGGTCGCTCACTCATGAACGGTGAATCCATGACTGGATGACTTCCACGCACCATCACTGATTACGTGTGTAAACTAATCCTTGTTTACGTAGAACAAACCTGCTCCGAGCAGGTTTGAGGATTAGGATGTGTTGCTATGACAACACTTCCAGCAAGAGTTTCGAAAAACCGACAGATCCAGGATCAGGCCAAATCGTCAACAATTACATCCGGCTAAACGACTAATCCACGTACGAAAAATACCCCCCAAGTCTTTAAACACTGATATGCATAGGTTGTTCTTGTACACCTTTAAATTAAAGAGCTATCTTAATGATGTCATTGTTTTTTTCCACCTATTGCCAGCAAAGCTGAATAATTCATATAAATTCTGCTTTTGTTTTCATTTTATGCATAAAGTGGAAGTATATAGTATGAACTGTTTTCTTTTTATTGCTCTTAGGTAGCTAATTTATACAGTATATGTTACATTAAGGGCGGCACGGTGGCGCAGTGGGTAGCGCTGCTGCCTCGCAGTTGGGAGATCTGGGGACCTGGGTTCGCTTCCCGGGTCCTCCCTGCGTGGAGTTTGCATGTTCTCCCCGTGTCTGCGTGGGTTTCCTCCGGGCGCTCCGGTTTCCTCCCACAGTCCAAAGACATGCAGGTTAGGTAGATTGGCGATTCTACATTGGCCCTAGTGTGTGCTTGGTGTGTTTGTGTGTGTCCTGCGGTGGGTTGGCACCCTGCCCAGGATTGGTTCCCTGCCTTGTGCCCTGTGTTGGCTGGGATTGGCTCCAGCAGACCCCCGTGACCCTGTGTTCGGATTCAGCGGGTTGGAAAATGGATGGATGGATGTTACATTAATGACATTTGTTAATGATTTATATGATTTTTAAACTCCATGGACTAAATAATAACTTGCTAGCAAGTTTCTAGTTAACATATGTACATCTCATGCTTCCAAGTGAGAGAAAAATACATATACTTTTTTATTTTTTTTATTTTATTGATTTTATTGTTTCCATACAAATAGATCAATTTTTACAAAAATAGGATTGAAAACAAATCAATCCCCACCCCTGAGAAAGAGAGCATGGCCAACAGATTAAAACTTAAAGCTAGTAAAAATAAGTAAATCGATGAATTAATAAGAGGATAAAGATAAATGGAGAAGAAAAATAAGTGGAGAGAGAATCTGCTTTAATAGCTTAATCTAAAATTCTATTAATTAGATTCTGCCAGGTTTTGAAAAAGTTCTGCACAGATCCTCTAAGTGAGAATTTGATTTTTTCCAATTTCAAAAAGTATAAAACTTTAGTTACCCACCAACTTAAAAGAGGAGAGTCAGGCCGGGTTTATACTTCACGTGCTGCATGCTGCAGCGGACGCTCCTGCTACACAAGCATTGTACTGTTTATACTTGCGCATGTATTGTACGTAAATCTGGAGGAATCCACCAGGTGGCAGTGCGGGATATTATCATGGTGAGAACAGGTTCGGCTTTGCTGTGTTGTGAATTGCCTGGAACACCCATTAAATTCTGATGACACCTTACCGCAATATCTCTGAAAAGGATGTTTAATGATTAAGTCCATCAATCCAGGGATGTGTCCATTCCAGCTAACATTGGGCATGAGGCAGAAACAATCCCTGGATGAGGCATCAGCACATCACAAGGTGAATATAAGCACACACATACACTAGTGTCATTTTAGTGTCACCAGATCTGCATATCTTTGGAAGTAAACTGGAGCACAGTGTGGAAACCCAGCAGGAAAACATGCAAACTCCAGGCAGTGAATATCAGCGACGTGACTCCCTGCAAGACAACAGTGCTACCGCTCTGCCACCGTGTCACCCCCATGTGTGTAATTATTAACAGTATTCATTATTTAAACGAAATTAATGATTTATATGTAAAATGTAATATACATACTTTAATGCATTTCATCATGAAAGTGATATCAAGTGTAAATCTTAGGATTCTAAATGTGCAGAGAGCTGGAATATCATACATTTAATGTGTTCTGTGTGGTGATCTATTGCTGTTTGCCGCTGCTGCCAGGTCCAGAGGAAGCCACAGAAAAAAAAGACGGCACATAAGATGTTATGTTAGACTTTTAAAATGTGGCGTGTCATTATGATCGGGAATATTTGACGCTTGAATATAAAAGCACCACAAATGCATTTGTATGTCTGCATTTTGCTTTACCACATTGAACCATTCATCAAACATCAAAGCGCACACATCGATCTTGTAGGATCCCCAAAGCGGCTTTCTGGCACATGTAGATAGTAAACAGAGACTCTGATGTCACATTCCAACTTTTAGAACACTATGCCCCCCCGACTTTTTGCTGGTACTGCAATTTGCGCACGCGTCACATTAATTTCTGAGGGCCTACTCAGAGGACGTGTAAAATGAACGCTGGGAACGCGTGGCAGCCATGATGTGTGCGTGTATGTGTTCTGGGCGTGAAGTATAAACGAGCCCTTAGGATTCTTCAAGTTGAGTAAGATAAGTCTATGTGCCAATAGTGTAGTAAAGGCAATTACAGTTTGTTCGTTCTTCTCCACTTTAAGCCCATCTGGAAATACACCAAACACAGCTGTCAATGGATTAGGAGGGATTGTGACATTTTGATCCAGAATGATGTTAATTTGGCACACACCCAAAACATGGCCCAATGAGGCTGGAACTTGATTGCAGCGTTCACAGGTTGGATCTTGTCCTGGAAACATTTTGGACAATTTTAAACGAGACAGATGTGCTCGATATATAATTTTGAGTTGAATAATTGTATGCTTTGCACATATGGAGCTTGAGTGAATTCTTTGCATTGCTACCTTCCATTCCTTTTCTGAGATATTGAGTAAGAGATCCTTTTCCCACTGTCCTCTTGGATCTTTGAAAGGGAGGGACTGTAAAATGGTTTTATATACAGTATTGCAGAAATGCTGTCTGAGTGCTCGAAACTGAACAATATTTTTTCCAGGATAGTGGGAGGTGAGGAAAATTGGGCAGGTTCTGTTTAACAAAGTTTCTTATTTGCAGATAGTGAAAGAAATGTGTTGCTGGAAAGTTAAATTTGTAATGTAATTGTTCATAGGATGCAAAGACGTTGTTTATGTACAGATCTCTAAATGATTTAATCCCAAATGTTTTCCAGATATTAAAAACTGCGTATGTTTGTGAGGGTTGAAAAAGGTGGTTCTCGTGCAGAGGTGCCACAAATAAAAGCTTCTCCACCTTAAAATGCTTCCTACATTGGTTCCATATTCTGAGTGAGTGAAGCACAATTGGGTTGTTAGTATATTGGCAATACAGTAACTTGCATTTATAGGCGCACAAAGCAGGGAATATGAAGAAGTACTGCAGGATTTTATTTCTATTGCGGACCAAGCCTGTGTATGTTCGTCTGTTTGTGTCCATGTTCAGGTTTTTATAGCTTGTATGTTTGCTGCCCAGTAATTAAACTGAAAGTTAGGTAGAGCCATGCCACCTTCTGCCTTAGGTCTTTGTAGGGTCGCTCGTTAAAAGAGGATACGTGGATGTTTTAAATTCAAATAAATGAGGTTATGGTTGAATCTAATTGCTTAAAAAATGACTTATTGATGTATATTGGAATGTTTTGAAATAAAAAGAGAAGCTTGGGAAGGATATTCATCTTAACAACGTTAATTCTTCCAGCTAAAGTGAGATGAAGGGTTGACCATCTATGCAAATCTTGCTTAATTTTTTCAATACAGATGGCAAAATTTTGTTGATAAAATGCTTTATGTTTACTTGTGATGTTTACCCCTAGGTATTTAAACTGATCTGCAATGATAAAAGGGACGGTGTCCAATCTAATATTGTATGCTTGAGAATTCACTGGAAAGAGCACACTTTTATTCAAATTAATTCTGAGACCAGAAATCTTTTGAAATTGTGTAAGTGCTGTTAGGACTGCAGGCACAGTATTTTGTGGGTCTGATATATACAGTACCATATCATCTGCATATAGAGAAATTGTCTGCTCAAGTCCTTCTCTGATAATCCCCTTTATCTGATAAGAATTTCGACAGAGAACTGCCAGTGGCTCAATGATGATTACAAAAAGTAGTGGTGACAAGGGGCATCCTTGTTTGGTACCACGTTCTAGTTTAAAGTAGTCTGAATTAATTTTGTTAATACAAACTGAAGCTTCTGGATTGGTATACAGTTGTTTGATTCATGCACAAATGTTCGGGCCAAACCCAAATTTCTCCAATGTAGTGAAAAGGTAGTTCCATTCAATCATATCAAATGCTTTTTCTGCATCCAACGATAATAATATCTCTGGGGTGTTTGACTTTATGGGTGAGTCTGTTACATTAAACAGGCGTTGAAGATTGGAAGCTAAGTGTCGGCCTTTAATAAATCCAGTTTGATCTTGTGATATTACTGAAGGCAGCACTTTCTCCATCCTTCTAGTAGGACTTTGGAGAGTATCTTAAACATCATTATTCAGAAGTGAAAATTGGTCTGTATGATGCACATTATAATAAGTCCTTATTTTGTATAGGAAAGACAGTGATTCATGCTTGGCGAAAGGTTTGAGGTAGAATTTTATTGTCTCTAGCTTCTGTGAATGTTGCTAATAAAAGGGGAGCTAGCTGAGTGGAGAATTTCTTATAAAATTTGACAGGGTAGCCATCAGGGCCTGCTGCTTTCCCACTCTTAATTGACTTTATAGCATCTAGTAATTCTGATAGTGCCAAAGGTTTATCCAGTTCCTCTGCACTGAGAGTATCTATTTGTGGTATCTGTAATGCATCCAATACATTAGATTATGTCTTGTCTTCTTTAAACTCAGTAGAATATAATGATATATAGTAGTATCTAAATGTGTGCATATTTTTGTGGTCAATGATTTTGTCTCTGTTTGTGTTGGTGATTGCTGGGATTGCATTGTGAACTTTTTGCTTATGGATTTGTTGAGCTAAGAGCTTATTCGCTTTCTCTCCATGTTCATAGTAATGATGTCTTGATTTAAAAATGAGTTGTTCTGTTTCTTTAGTTGTTAAGAGGTTGAGCTCTGAATGCAGAGCCTGCATTTTCCTATGAAGAGCCTCACTTGGACACCTGGCATGTTCATTTCGCTAGTTAGCTCTGATACCTTCTTGGTTTCCAATTTATTTCTGTAGGAAAGATATGAGATAATCTGTCCTCTTAAGAAGGCCTACAGCATTTCCCAGAGTATTCCTGCGGAGACCTCTGAGGACGTATTTGTCTCTAGAAAAAAACTGATTTAATTTGATATAAATTCTGTACAGTTCTCATCTGCTAACAAAAGTGGGTTAAGACACCCTCTGCGATATGAGTATGTGGTGCATAATGATTTTAGCTCCAAGATCAGAGGGGCATGGTCGGAAATAATAATAGCGTTGTACTTGTAAGATTTAAACATAGGAAAGAAATTGTTATCTATAAAGAAATAATCAATTCTTGAGTAACAATGGTGCACTGGTGAGTAGAAGGAATATGCTCTTGAGTTTGGGTTTAGAAATTTCCAGGGTCTGATAAGTTGTGGTCAGTTGCAAACTGTGTAATTGCCTTTGCAGTGTTAGATGTCATCACCCCTGTGAGAGGAGGCCTATCTTAAGTCTGGATTTAAAACACAATTAAAGTTCCCAGCCATTATAATTTTATGAGTGTTCAAATTGGGAATGGATGTAAATACATTTTGCATGAATTCCCTATCATCCACATTTGGTGCATAAACATTTATCAAAATCTATTTACAGTTAAATAAATTGCCCATGACAATCACATATCTCCCTTCAGGATCAGATACTACATCTGATACCATAAATGAGACTGTTCTATGTATAAGAATTCCCACACCTCTAGTTTTCATTGTAAAACTGGAATGGAACATCTGGCCAGTCCAGTCTTTTTGCAGCCAGAACTGATCCTTGCTTAATAAGTGGGTCTCCTGTAAAACATACTATTTTAGTGTTTAGACCTGTTAGGTGAGAGAATATTTTCTTTCTCTTTAATTCGTGATTCAGGGCTTTAACATTCCAGTTCACAAAGTTAACTGTCCCATCATGAAGACATTGATTCTAAATTTTTGTTGTCATTTTGTAGTCTTAACTGAAAGTGAGACAGCTTTGACCTTAATTTCCAGTTTTCCCAGGAGTTATTGCCATGCAGCCTATTGTTACGTTGGTAATTATAATTATAAGGATTAAAAGGATAGATTAGAGATAGCTTGCTCTCTTTCTCCCCCCCCCCCCAGTCCCCCCCCCCCATTTTGACTCCCCACATGAGGCTGGACCCCACTTCACAAAGTCCCAGTCCTTTGACATACCTAGAGACAGAGCACATCCAAAACAAAACAAGCCCCCCAGCAGCAGCGTATGAGGATTAAAATTGAGATATCTATTGCCGATACAGTCCAATTACTATAAGCATAAAATATAATCTTTAACAGTCTTGAAATAGTAGCATAGTAAACCCTAATGCAATAATAACAATAACAATAAACCAAGGGTATGATGTTAAACAGTCTCCATTAGAACAGTAAAAAAAAAAGTTACTAATTTAATTTCTTCCACACATACACATATACTCATATAATTGTAATTAAAGCTTAAACAGAAAGTGGCTGCGAAGGGAAAAGGATGTATAGTACCAGTATCATTACAAGCTGATCAGACAGCGAGTAATATCTTCTTGCCATGCCATGACAGGATGTGACTCATGATCGTATTTCAAAAAAAGTGTTGGGATCAGCTTTCTTAACTCTTTTTCTGCTTCTTCCATAGTGGTAAAGATGTAATGCTTGTCTTGAATATCGACTTTCAGTTTGGCAGGATACAAGAGGCTGTATCTGATATTAGCTTTCCATAACTGCTGTTTAATGTTGTAAAAAGTGGCATGTTTAGCAGCTGTTGAGGGTGAGAAATCAGTGAAAATACGAATGTGGTTATTTTCAAATATAATCTCTTGCCTGAGAAGTGACATTACATTAAATTTAGATTGTAATTTCTCGAAGCGCACAACAAGAGCCGTAGGTTTAGAGGTATCTGATCCCCGTATGTGGTAAGCTGCTGCTATGTCAGTGTCTGATTTAAAGTCCTCTCCAGTTATTTTTGAGAATAGCTCAGCTATGAATTTCACTGGGTTTGGACTTTCACGATTCTCAGGTAGACCTTCGATTCTAATATTATTCCTTCTGCATCTATCTTCCAGAGCAGCAAGTATGTCTCCTAGTTTTTTGCATTTGGAATTCGCAGCTGTTGCTTTTCTGTCAGCGGTGGATGCCAAATATTCGGCTGTTTCAATTCTAGTTGTGAATGCCTGCTTAATGTCTTAAAACTGATCGACAAGTGCTGTCAGTTTATTCTTAAACTTAGATGCATTTTCCTGAGTGTGTTCCTCAATTTTTTCCAGCATACCTTTAAAGGCTGCCTCAAAGTGATTATATACATGTTTCTCCAAGTCTTTATTATCCTGTCGCAGCTGCTGCAGCTCCAGCCGCAACTCCACCCGTAGCTTCTCGTTTGTCTTCTCGTTTGTCTTGAGCACACCATTTATTTCTTTTTTATATCTTTTTTGAGCTCATTTATGTCACGAGTGGTGGCCGTGGCCATTGTAGCGATCATCATGTTCTGTTCGGACAGATTGTATCGGCCTTCACGCTCCGCAGGTGAAGCGGCAACCCCTATTAGAGCCGATGCTCCTGGCTCGCAAGGAGCAGATGAAAGCGCAGACTGCAAGGCCATTTCCAGTTTCAAGTGATCTTCTGGAATCAATGAGCTATCGTGACCTGCATCACTTGCACATTCACTCCCATTTTTGCTCTCGACTGGAGACAATGCAGCGGAACAGGGTCCTGGGAAGTCTATGCTTTTGCCTTCCAGTTCCAGGTTAGTCTCTGAAAGGCCGTACCTTGAACTTGGACTTGGACTTAATGCCTCTCTAGACTTGGATGTAGCTTTAGATTTCTTTTCCGTTTCTTTCTGACCACCTTTGTTGTTGCTCATGTTTATATACTGTAATAGAAACTCCTCCGGATATTAAGAAATAAGAGAAAAAAATAAAACCGCAGCTAACGGAGCTCCGCTTCAGACGTTCATCTCCTGTAACGGACGAGACCAATCAGAAAAATGCATATACTATAATAAGTGTGGAAAAACTAGTATTCTCGAGACATTTGCACAACCAAAATATAGCATAGAAAAGACCAAGGAATTAAAGAATTGTGTTTTATTAACAAAATGGAATTATATGGAAGTAAGTAAACTCTGAGGTAAACTTGACCAAGCAGATCTTGCACCCACGTCTGTCTGATGGTGTGCTTCTCACACTCACCGACCTTTGAATACAGTAAAACCCTCCTTTCTCTCACGCACACATCTCTGATACCATTCTTAAAGCGCCTTTGTCCCTTTTTTAATTCTGTTAGTTGCACAGTACACCGGGAATTCTCTCAAGTTTAAGGTCAAGGGGGCTCTAGCTGTAAGGGGTTTGTAAGATGCAGGATTAACTTTCACAGTAGAGGTGTAGGCTATAGAAATCCTAGTGCTACCCTATTGGCCAACTTTTGATCATTTGCTTTTTATAAAGGTTAGCAATGATCAGGTCTTTGTGCTGCCTTCTGTTGTACTAGGGAAACTTCTGTTTGGTTGTTTATTATCTTCATGGGTGTCAATTTGTTTTAAACATGGCAGGGGGTGATTATAGGATACCACATAAATAATAATTGTGGCACGCGGCTGGGGGTGGTGCCCAGCCGGGACGCCCAGGAGGAGGGCTCATTCCTCCTCCGGACCACGAGGGGGCGGCCGCCCTGGTTCCTTTGAGGGCCACGGGTGCAGGGCTTGGAAGCCCAACCCTGTAGGGGCCCGTGGTCTCCGCCAGGGGGCGCCCCCATGCCTGAAGGACCCGGAACCCCAACACTTCCACCACACCAGGAAGTACTGGGGGGAAGAAGATTGTGAACACCCGGAGGGCTTCCGGGAACACAGCCGGCACTTCCGCCACACAGAGGAGTGTCTAGGGAGTGTCGGGGATCACCTGGAGCCCATCCGGGTACTTATAAAAGGGGCCGCCTCCTTGCAAAGAAGGACTGGAGTTGGGTGAGGAGTGGACAAGGTTTTGGATCAGGAGAGGAGGTGGCCTGACGAGCAGGCAGAGACTGAGTGAGAGCCTGGACTTTGGGGGAGATTGGTGCTTTGGCACTGGGTTTGTGCACATATTGGACTAATTATTATGTTTAATAAATGTGTGGTGGACTTAAACATGGTGTCCGTCTGTCTGTGTCCGGGCAGCTTATCACATAATTCAACAGCAATAATAATTGTCTTTAAGACAGCATAGTATAGGAGACACAAATTTGTCACTAATGGTGGCCTATAAGCCTGTTACAGTTTTAAACGTTAAATAAACTACCAAAAAATGTTTATTGCAAGTATCTATAAATTTGAAAACATTTTATTAGTTTGATTCCCATTCATGTGCTAATTACACAATAATTCATTAATACTTAATAATTCTACTATTTCATTTAACCCCATTCTTCCTGCAGTACAGCATCTGTCTATACAGTTTACACACCATTTTATGCAAAGTATTCTGCAGGAATCCATGTGAATTTTCAGTATAGTAATAGTTTTGTTGAGTTTGTAGTGGGCTCCCCCACCCACAGTTTGTAGCTATTTTAAGATTATAGGTTAGATTCTTGACTTACTCAAATCCATGTGCTCAGGAATGGACAAAAATAAGAAAAGCTACCAATTAAAATTATGAGTTGAAGACATCATTTAGCTGTCACGACAAAAACAACTCTTATCACCTGTCACCTATTCATCTTTTAGTTTTATGGATTAGATAGCTACATTGACCGGTAATTGACATTACATCAGAAATGACACATCCACACAGCATAAGCTCTTATCCATCCATTTAGCACTGTCTCTGCTCTGTACTGTAATACTACAAGCAGGACGTGAAACAGCAGCCTTCATAATTTTCTTTGGTGTAAATTATTCAATGTTTGTGTATCTGGTACTTAAACGGCATATTGGCAATTTTATTGTCATTTTGAGTTTGTATTTTTGATTGACAGGTACTGTAATATGAGCTGCCTAATTACAGTAATGGATATTTGGCATATAGCACTTTTGTTTAAATTGATATTTATAAATATGTTGTCCTGGTAATTTTTGAATCTGTTAAGACTATTGGAAGTCAAATATAGAACTATATTACTTTTTCAGCAAAGATCAGTAATAGATAGATAGATAGATAGATAGATACTTTATTAATAGGATAATAAATACAAATTAATGAAATAAAAATCTGTTTGATTTAATTAATCCAGATTGTAATAGGGAGATGTTATTTCTATGTTTACCGGCACTGAAAGTGAAAATAAAGTTTTACTGGGTAACTGAAATGGCTCAGTTTCTGCCAAAATATCACTGACTTCCATAGAATTTCAAGCACTCCCTTACAGATTCTTACCTGGCACCAACCCTGTCAAGCACCTATCTATGCCAGAGAGAAATAAGGATTCAAGAATCTTTGTACACTGAATGCTAAATACGAGTTGCTCAGCGGTACAGTAAATACAGTACAGTACTGAATATGCTGGTAAATGTTATAAAATAAAGGCCCCCATGCAACATACAGAGAGTACAGAGAAGAAAAAGCATATATTTGCAAATATTTAATTTGGAACCGTTACAAAGTATGTACAATATAAAACATATGTATAATATACATATAATATACATATGTACATGTATTATGATCTGTGATTACTGTGGTAATGAATCAATAGCTTTGTCTTTCCTTATACAGTATAAACAGAGACAGACTGAACTTTACTGACTGGCAGACATAGATGCAATTTAATAATGGAATCTCAAATATAAGTAGAGAAGGTATACATCAAAAATGATTGGTAAAAAATGATTTCAGCTTACTGTATTAGTTATTTTATTAATTACCGCAGATGGCCATGAATTAGTTGCATTAAAAATGTTTCCTTTTAAAGTATGTCATATTGTTATTGTAAGAAAATAAATTCTGGTTTTGGAAACTGTATATACATGACTATATAGTGCTGATCTTCAATCTTAAGGTATTTTGAGAACATATCAAGAAATTTAAAATATGTTTTGGGTCTAAACAATTGCATTATCATTTTAATTCTTGCTTTTCCCTGAAATTTTAGGTAATTAGATCTAAAATGTCTGTTTTCACTGTAACAGAAGCAAGGACATTTGTTAACTTACTGCAACGTTTCACCCAAGTGTAATTCTTTCATGTCTATTTGCATTACATCTCTTGTCTTTATTTATACTTATTATTCTTTCATAATACGCTAAAGCAAATTTGTACCTATAAGGTATAAGCCAAAATGGCATATTTTTGCCTTAAGTAGTGTTTTTATTATTAAACAATTAATGAAACTGACAATAAACATTACACATAATTTTGGAATTGATTAGGGGCATAAAGAATTATCTATTTCTGGGCATGTTCACATATAATTACAAAATTGCCATTGTGTACCTAATCTGATTGTCTTGACATACTAGATTGGTTTTGCATTCATTGTAGTTTCATATTCCTTTCCAGATAAGCAGTGTAAACATCTTTGGTTTTAAAGCTGCTATGCCTATGGACACTATATTGTGATTAATTACATCAATGTTTATATACAATAATTTCATAAATAAGTAATTTTAAAAATTAAATAAAAGTTATATTTGCAGTTGATAATGTTTTTTTGGAAATCTGGTTGTGATGGAAAAAAAAAATATAAGGAAACTTGTTGAACTTTTCAAATGTTATGCATCAGTCATTTAAAATGTTTCACTAGCAAGCAGACTAATGAGGGATGGGCAAGTCTGGTGAATAAAATTATGAAAACAACAATTGTAGAAGAATAAAAACTAAATAGTTTTGATTATATTCCTGAACAGAGTCTTTCAATTCTACCTCATTCCCAGAAATCTCACTTGTAATAGTTTTGATTATATTCTTGAACAGAGCTTTTCAATTCTACCTCATTCCCAGAAATCTCACTTGTACGTTTTTAGTGTAAATGACCTTTGAGTGAAAAGTTTATTTCCTCTTCCCACAGATGTATATATTAAGGTAAACCAAATCTTGAAATTTGTGACAAAGCATTGGTATGTCCCATGATGCACTGGGATGTTTGCATTAAGTGTTGCACATAGCCTTTGTTTCAAGAGTAAATCTTTGCAAACAAAAATGCCCAAAAAGTTTTAAATATAGAAATAAAGATAGAAGGTTCATCAATGAATTTTTGAAAAATGTCAGGTCAGACAGAGTTGATTTTAAAGCACAGTACTATAGCATAAATATATATGTGTTCTTGGTGGTAGTTTTAGATGAAGATGGCACAGTGGTAGTGCTGCTGCTTTGCAATAAGGAGACTGTGGAAGATTGTGGGTTCGCATCCCGGTTCCTCCCTGTGTGGATAGCGCTTTGAGTACTGAGAAAAGCGCTATATAAATGTAATGAATTATTATTATTATGAACAGTGCCAAAAGTATAATCTCAAACAGATGTCATTCCTGCCAATCAATCTATACTACAAGATGAAGCTTGCTGTTCCATCAGGATCAACTGATGATCTTTTTAACAGGAATGGTGTATTTGCAGTAATTCCAGAGGGAATTTGAAACTTTAATTAATTGTAAAGGCTGGTTACCTTGGAGTACTGCCATAAGCTGATTATCAAGATAGAATGTGAAATAAATATTTCACTGTCAAGAAATTCATGAATGCAGGACATAATTACCTGACAACAAAATTTAGTTAATTTAAAATATTTTTACACTTCTTGCTAAAAGCAAACCTGCTGAGGAATATTCTTGGCTTGATGGTATTTAATAGAATTTGCATTGAAATTAATAGAAAAGTCATCAAATTCTTCAGATTTTAGTTCATGGAAAATTCTGTGTTACTATTTATATTCAAACAGATACAAATTCTTTCTTTGTAATGTTTTTGAAAATATACATAGTAATCTATTACCATTTCTGTGAAGTAACATGGTACTGCTATTAATAGAATTTATTTTTTAATTACTTAATTTTTTTTTTTTTTTTATTGTGTGTGTTATTTTGCTGACACAAACAGTGCTTTTTTCAGCATGCATTTTCAGCATCTATTTAGTATATAATGTAGCTATTCTGTAGGGATATTAATAATTGAACTTCAAGTCTGAAAGAGTTCTTTAAGACGTGTTTGTCCATTCAATTAGGCAAATGAGGGCAGTATTTAAGCTATGTGTTAGAGTGTTTAACATTTGGATCAGGTTAGATCAGACTGGGGAGCATGCAGTGCTACAGTGTGTTGCCGCACCCACCACACGACGAAGCAGCTCGGGATCCTGGTTGGCAAACCCCCAGGCAAACACGCTGTCCAATCTAACCCTATGGAAATGATCCTCTATCTGCCGTAGCCAGATGTTACGTGGGTGTCCCCTTGGCCTGGTCCAGCAACTAGGGTCCTCAACAATGAGGATCCTGTAAGCCGGAGCTTCTGGGAATCGCGCCACATGGCCATAGTGCCGTAACTGACGGCCCCTCACAATGCAGGTAACGTGCCTCATTCGGGACTCCGTGAGCAACTGCTCATTTGACACAAAGTCAAACCAGCAGTACCCAAGGATTCTCTGAAGAGACACAGTACCAAAAGAGTCCAGTCTTCATCTCAGGTCATTGAATAGCGTCCATGTCTCGCAACCATATAGCAAGACAAGAAGCATCAGGACTCTAAAGACTTGGACCTTTGTCCTTTTGCATAAATATCGGGAGTGCCACACACCCCTTTCCAGCGACCTTATGATCCCCCATGATCTCTCAATCCTTCTACTGACTTCATAGGAAGAGTCACTGCTGAGGTAAGTAAATCTCTTAACAAGTTGAACACTCTCTCTTCAGACAGACACACTGCTGTTGGCTGTGCTTAAGAGGTCAGTAAAGGCCTGGATCTTGGTTTTCATCCAGAACTCTTGCAAGTCCAGACACTCAAATTCTTCACTCAGTCTCTCGAAAGCACCGATCAGAGCCTCCATTGACTCCGCAAATATCACAGCATCGTCAGCAAAGGTCAAGATCAGTTAATTTTTCTTTGCCAACAGATGCTTCTCAGCCGCTGAACCCCACGACCTGGACCAACACCCAGTCCATGCAAGTATTGAACAGAGTAAGAGCAAGTACACACCCCTGACGAACCCCAGAATCATCTGCAAAAAACACAGAGGTTCTGCCTCCAGTCTGCACAGCTCTCACAGTACCAGTATACAGGCCGGCCATAATATCCAGCAACCTTGAAAGGATCTCGCGAAGTCTCAGGAGATCCCATATGGCAGCTCGATCAACTGAGTCGAACACTTTACAAAAATTGACAAAGGCTACAAAGAAACTCTACCAATATTCCAGTATTAGGTCCATGATGACCCTCATTGCCAGGATGCATTCGATAGTAGACTTCTTGGGCATAAAACCAGACTGCTCCGGTCGCTGGTAGGTGAGCTAGTGATCACAGATCCTATTGAGGATGACCCTTGCAAGAACCTTACCTGGCACTAAAAGCAGTGTTATACCCCCGTAGTTGCCGCAATCTAGGCGAACACCCTTCCCTTTCCAGGTAGGGAATGACAGGTCCTGGTTTTCCAGTCAGTTGGGATGACGCCAGTCTTCCAAATGGAAGCAAAGATTGCTTGCAATACCTGGAGGACAGCCTTACCACTAGCCTGGAGAAGTTCACCCCAGATACCACAGATGCCTGCAGCCTACTGTACCCTCAGCTGGTGTACTCCTTTCTGCTTCCGTGGGAGTAGCTCTGCTGCAGCCATCCATAAGAAGGCTGTTCGCATTATGAAGAGGATGGGAGAAAGCTCTTGGGAGCCCCATCCCCGAAAGAGTCAAAATCGTCAGAGAGCCATTGGGGTCAAGCCTGTCGGGGATCAGAAATGATGTGGCGCTGAGATGTTGCCCACTGCTCGGCAGTACTTGGGTCCCAATTTGAAGCAGTCCATCCGGGTAGGTGCGTGGAATGTTTTATCTCTTCGGCATGGTGATCATCTTCCTCTGCTGTCGGAGGAACTGTTGTGGCACTCTCTGAGGTGCGCAGCCCTAGGAGTGGCCATATCTCTGTAGGTGGGTACAGCTTTTATTGGTCTGGTTGCTGTGACAATTGTCATACTCAGGGATTAGCTGTTGCTGTAGCGGCTCAGCTTCTTCTGATGGTGTCCAATGTCACTCCTTTCAACGAGCATATTATGAGACTCGGATTATGGCACTCTGTAGGTGCCTTGTCTGTTGTCTCAGTGTATGCTCCGACCACGTTGAGTGATGTTTTGGTGAGGGAGACAATTTATTCGCAACTTCGCTTGGTGGTTGATGGACTCCCTTAAGGTGACATTCCTTTGGTCATGGGTGACTTCAATGCAACCACTGGCACTGAAAGAGTTGGCTATAAAGATTGTCTCAGTCCCCATGGGTCTGGTGACCTTGGTGAAAGTGGCTCCATGTTCTTTGTCTTTGCAAAAGGTCAGAGGCCGGTGCTCTGAGCTGCATCGTTGGACTTGATACTCCAATACTGGTGGTACGGTGAGAGAGTTTGATCACATCCTTGTGGGCAGACGCTGGAAGCTCTTGCAAAACTTCAGATTTTACAGAAGTGCCCAGTTTGTGAATTCTGACCATAGACTTGTCGTTGCTACTCTGAAGATCCAGGTTAGGTCCAGTAGGTTACCACCTACTAGGAAAAATGTGCCTGGACCTAGCCAGACTCCAAGATCAAGCTGTGGATTTATGGGTTTGGGTGCAACTGCTGATCCTAATGTGAAGTGGGAGACTTTTCATGACAAGACCCTGAAGGTTGCTGAGGGTTATGTTGGTGTTACCAGTGTTCCCAAAAGGAGGTGTGTGATGGTGCAGTTCCGGCTCCATGCTCTCTCTTCTCGTTTGGGAGCTTGAACCCAACACCATTAATAGTCATGACCAGGATGAGCTGTACAAATGAGGACACCGCTTAAAGCAAGGGGAAGGTGCAAAAGTGTTTGGTGCTCACGAGCACAGGACTAATGGAGGGAGAGTCATCTGTCATGATAACTTTCCAATAACAAGCAGAGAAATGGCTCCAAATAGACACCAGTCAGGAGCACAGGAAAAAGCATGAAATCATAAATAAGCATCTCATGCTGCACTTGCAGGTATGTTTAGAAATTAAACAAAGGCTAACTGTGAAATAGTCTCCATAAATATATTAGTGATAAAAAAAATTGACCCGTGACAGTGTGTATAGTCGCTTCCCTAAAGCTGTATTTAAAACGTTTTCTTACGGTTTTAAACAAACACTTTAAATAGTTGTTTTTAACCACATGCACACATTAACTTGTATAGCTTTGGTTATTTTAAATAGATAGGCAGAACATGTAGATCAAAAGTATAGTAAAACAAAAACACATGCAATATTCAAATCTATGTTTCTAAGCAGCATGGTATAAATCCAGAAGCTAATTTAAATTTGGGTCATTTAAATTACTAGTTGTATTTTATGTTTGGTCTAATAAGCGTGCAAATAATAAATTTAAATTTATCATTTTGAATCAATTTTGAGTTGTCATACTCAGAACTAAAACTTTTTAAATGCATGCAAAACCCATTTAAAAATCCTTTTGATTATATATATGGTATGTCCATGAGAGTTAAGTAATGAGAATAGTGACAAATGGATGATGTAATTCAGAGCATTTACTTAGTGTGACACTCTGGCTTTAATTACAAAACTGCCTTTAGCAGAAAGGCTTCACATTGCTTTTAGCGTGCCAGAAACAGAGCACCATACTTTAGGATGAACAGAGAACTGTGATATGACCAAGATTTTTTTTAAATCTTGTTTTTATTAAGTGGGCTTAAGCTTCTTGTTATTTACACAGTGTTTCTGAGAAATAATTTTGAAAGTGTTTCTTTTGTGTTTTTGTTCTTAGTTTTAATCCTTTTTGGTTAGTCTATTATGATTTTAGACATATTGCTGCTTTCAGTGTCTTTTTTAAACTCTGTTCTCTTCTGACGACTTTGGGCTCGTTGTTGTGTTTGCTTTGACAATTTGTGTTCTGCCTCACACCTTTTGTAATTGAAATATAACTATATACTGTATATATATATATATATATATATATATATATATATATATATATATATATATATATATATATATATATATATATATATATATATATATATATATATATATAATAAGAGCTGTGGTGATAATTTACATTGCAAAAGTGATGATGGTAATGTTCTAAAAGGTGGCTGTGCAGTTAAAATAATGTGTAATTTATGGTTTCTACTATAGTTTTGTTCTTCAACAACAAAAGCAAAATTTTTGGACAGTCAATTTTTTAATAGTAGTATACTGACTTGTATAGCATCTGACTTCTCTTTTGGTATACCATTTACAATCTCTTCTGTTTGAATTAACAATATTAGTTAAAATAGAAAAATCCATATGGGCATGACAACAAAGGTGTCACATTGACCATCCTACCAGAGAGAGTGAGTAAGAGAGAAACCCACTCTAACAAGGAAAGAGGATATTGGCATGGCAGTGTGTTTTGGAAGGTTAATAGACAGATGTACCAGTACAAGTGAGAGAGAATGTAACAGCCTGGGTAAGAACATGAAGTTCTACTTCCAGGATAACAGAGGGTGAGCAACCCAGCAGCTGCAAAAATGTCTTATTCTCTGTCATGGCAAATGTTAAGTCAAGGATAGCTAACAAGAGATCACAATGGTTCATGGTTAACAAGAGGCAGCATAGGCCCACTAACTGGGGAAGCTGAAGCTTGGTTGTAAATTTAAAAGCATCTTTAAGAAGGAATGAAATGCCCCATCTTCTCCTTCTGTACCGCTGTGGGGCAGAGTATGATACCTGACGTGGAGGAGAGCAACAAGTAGTAGATATCAAGGGATGGTAGCGCATGAGGAGCCGATTTTTCTAAATTGGTGTCTCTATTAGTCTCAAAGTATACCTATAAAAGTGTAAAACAATGCAGACTTCACAGATACAGTGACAGGACCCGAATTTGATCATTGATCCCTGAAGCTGTGATGCAGCAGAACTAACCACTGTGCCTCCACATCACTGTAAAATCATAATGAGAAGATAAAAGTATACAGAAGACTGAAATGAAAAAAGAAGACTACACATAATCTGATTGTTGCCAGTCTGTTTCTCTCTTGTTTTCTGTTTCTCTTAAAGAGTGAGCAATTGCTATGTGTAAATCCACTCAGACTCTTTTGCTTAAAACTGTCAATTTAATTTTTCCATAATCTATTGTTCTTTACATGGGACACTCTTGTGTTCCATTTTAATGTGTCAAATTCATAGAGTTTCCAGATAAAAGCTTTGTGTGTTATGGCTCACTTGACGTTAGTATCAAACACAATAATAAAAGGGAAAACAAGTGAAGCCTGGGTGAAAATAGAAATAAAAATAAAGTTATGACTCCAACAATTTGAAAATATTTCCTCTTCATTATAAGAGATTATTATCCCAATTGTCTGCATCTTAATTTTTTTCATCTGATATTTAGTCTGCTTGGCTTTTCTTGTGAAAAGAATACTCAACCATCAGTAGATACTGTACTTTATAAGCTATGTTTGAGTTAGCTTCAGTCTGTTTTGTCTAAAATTCTTCATCATCTGTGTTGGTTCTTTCCTGTTTGATCTACAAACTACTTTGTCATTTTTAACATTAACATCCTTATCTTTAATTGTTTGTGTTCCAAAATATGTTTTTCTTGAAATAGGAGTGGAAAGGATCAATGAGGTCTTCTGAACCTGATATTTTTATCTTATTTTTTAGAAATGTATTTTAAGGCTATATTAATAAAGTTTGCTGTCTCTTTTTTAGCATTGCTTGAGAGGGTGGTCCTAGTAATGATTAGAAATAGCATTAAGTTTTATTGAGAATGTAGTTTTATATGAATAGATTGATAGACTATATATGATAGATGTATGACTAAGGTCATCAACCAATAATGGCCTTCTGCAATGCTGAACTGTAAGATGTAAAGCAGACTATTGGTTTTTATTATAAGAGATCTGTCCTTTCTATCAGTAACTTTCCTTTAAAATATGTTTATTTTTACTGCTAGATTTTAGAACAAAAATTAAATGAAACATGCATTAATGAACTTTAATTGTAAAAGTTAGCACATTGTTGTTTTTTGTGAGTATGTGTTGCCAGCCTGACTGTGTCAATGTCACAGAGCAATGATGAAGAAAATTACAGAAAGACTGGGGGTTTCTACAGAAGGCCATTGGAGCCCTGATCAAACTCCTTGTATAGCATTCATTGCATGTCTGCCATCACTGGCTGTGTCTGGGTTTGAGCAACTTACTGTGACAGGCCCTGCATCTTCTCAAGGCTGGTCAATAGATAATTTGCACATAAAAAGAACGTGGACAGTGAACCATATTTTTGAACAGTGAACCTTCAAAGCGGTGAATGTCAAGGTTTGAGGTGCTGTTAAATTACTTACTGTGGGTTGTTTGGCAATGTGGCTAGATCGTAATGGGTGTTAAACAACTATTGATGTCAGACCTGCCTGCCTTGAGCAATCGTTTCTCAGCTTTAATACGTGTGCTCCAACTATTATTCCTCTCTCATAAATGATGCTAAGTCTAGGCCTAGATCTCTTTTTAGAACTGTTAATAAACTCCACCAACCCCCTCCTCTAGCATGCCCTAATACAGCTGAACTGTGTCAGGCTTTCTTACATTTCTTTGATACCAAAATTCCTCTCCACACCACAATCACTCACTCACTCTGATCTGCCATCTCCATAATCAAGACTCACTTGTTTCTCGCATGTTGACTCTCTCGCCATCTCTGAACTTATTAATAAGTCTAATTCTTCCTCCTGTCTGCTTGATCCTGCCCCCACTCCTCTACTTAAGACATGCTCATCCATAATTAGTATTCCTATTGTCTCATTGATAAATGCATGTTTCGTTTCAGGTTCTGTCCGTATTGCCCTCAAAACTGCTGCAGTTACCCCAGTACTTACAAAACCTGACTTGGATACTTCTTCTTCCTCCAGTTACAGGCCTATCTCTAATCTCCCTTTTTTTTGGCTAAGGTGATGGAACACATGGTTGCTACACAACTCCATACCTTTTTTCTAGACAATACACTCTATGAGCCTTTTCATTCTGGTTTTCATACACAGCACAGCACTGAGACAGCTCTTCTCACCGGTAACTTTTTAACTTTTTTATGATTAACTTAATTAACTCTAATGGAGTAAGCAACTGTTCTCATTTTGGGCAGATTTATTCGTTGAGTTTTATTTTTCAGTCATTTAAAGCTAGACTGATTTCTAGCTCGACTGGTGATTTGGCTGTGTATGAACTATTTTTCAGCCTATTCCTGCTTTGAGGCTTACCTGGCTTTGTTCTCCGGATATCTCAGTTGTCTGCGTCTTCGCTTACAATTTGGACCGGTAGGATATTTATTTGGTTTGTGTTTGTTTGGTCCCTCCTGTCGCTTGCTGCCCAACCTGCGATGGGCCTGCTTCAGTACTCAGCTGCTGAGCTCCTCCAACTGTGCTTTCACCTGTCCGCGCCTCAGCTGACTGGGTTGTATCTCCACCCGGATATTGTATTCCTCCCCCATCAGAGATACATCCACCGTGGGTCCCGCCAGAGTCTCTGGGATGACACTTCGAAAATAATAAACTCCATCTGGTCCAGTTCTCAACATCCTCCACATAACTTAGGCAGAGTCGCTGACCACAGTGTGTTAGCCAGCCTAGCCCGGTCAGCTAGCACCATTGCTAAATGCGATAACGTCATTGTCAAGTTCGGTCTGGCATCTCATCCACGATCTCCTCACTGATCGTAAGTTTGACTTTTTCTGTCTAACCGCGGCATGGCAACAACCTCATGACTTTTCCCAACTTAACAAATCCACTCCCCTGGGGTTTGTTTACATCTCTCAACCCCGTGGCTCTGATCAGGGAGGAGGTCCCGCATTAATGTATTGTGAGAAGTGGAAAGACCTGCCGTTGTCTGTTCCTGCCTTCAGTTCTTTTGAATCTCTTGTGTGTCGATTAACTGGACCTATTCCTACTATTATTGCAACTGTTTACCGGCCCCCTAAATCAAATAATGACTTTCTGAACGACTTTGCTGTTTTTCTTATACACTTATCTACTGTTTCATCAAACATAATATGTCTGGGAGATTTCAATATACACATGGATAATATCAATGTCCCTATTACTAGAGACTTTACATCCTGCCTTGAGAGTTTTGGATTCCAGCAGCATACTGATGTTCCCACTCATTCCAAAGGACATATCTTGGACTTGATTTGCTGTTCTGGAGTTATCCTGCTTGATTGTACTGCAGATGAACTCTGCATAACTGATTATTTTCTTATTTCATTCAATGTTAAACTTGCACTTTCCAATACTAAGCTTACCTGTCTCATGTCTTTCCGTAATATTAAGAATATTAACTTTGACTGTCTTTCCTCTAGTATTAATTCCCTTATGGACATTCATAATTTATCTACTCCTGAAGAACTGGTCTCACACTATAACACTGGACTTAATGGTATTCTTAACTCTCTTGCTCCATTAAAAACTAGATCTGTTTCTTTCTCCTTTTCTGCTCCCTGGTTCACGGCTGAACTTTGTCTTTTGAAAGCCAAAGGCCGGCAACTTGAACGGTTGTATAAAAAAACTGGACTCTTTGTTCACAAAGAGATGTACAAAAAACACATACTTTATTACAAGGACTGTATTGCCCAAACTAAATCTAACTATTATACTCACATTATTTCTTCCAATGAAGGCAACACCAAGTCTTTGTTTTCACTGCTTAATAATATCACACAACCCTCGGATTCTTTACCTTCTCACCTTTACTCAACTGATTTTTGCAATTCTCTTATGTCCTTTTTTAATGAAAAAATCCAGAAGATACACCAGTCTCACAGTACAGATTCCTCCAGTACTTCATTTGAATCTCACCGACCTACTCACTCATTTTCCTCTTTTCAGCTTCCTACTTTCTCAGAAATCTCAGATCTTGTCTGTAAGTCTAAGCCATCCACCTGTCAACTGGACCCCCTCCCTACAGTTCTGGTCAAAGCCTGCCTTCCCTCTCTGGTCCCTCTTATTTCTGGTATAATCCACTGTTCTCTTACTACTGGTACTGTTCCTTCATCTTTTAAAACTGCTGCAATAACCCCAATACTGAAAAAACCTGATGCCGATCCGACCAATTTCAGTAATTTTTGCCCTATTTCTAATCTACTCTTCATTTCCAAAATTCTTGAAAAAATAGTGGCTATTCAACTTCATTCTCATTTATCTCAAAATAATCTGTATGAACAGTTCCAGTCTGGTTTTCGCCCCCTCCATAGTACAGAAACGGCACTTATCAAAATTACTAACAACCTCCTTATGGCTGCTGATTGTGGTTTAATCACTATTCTCATCCTTCTTGATCTAAGCGCAGCCTTTGACACTATTTGTCACACTACTCTTCTCAATAGATTATCTTTGATTGGCATTACCCACACTCCACTAGATTGGTTCAGATCCTACCTCTCAGGCTGCACTCAGTTTGTTCAGATTAAAACTTTCACATCCCAACCTACCGCTGTTAATTCAGGTGACAGAGCCCTGGGGCCCCTCCCTTTCATTATTTACCTCCTTCTCTTTGGAAATGTTTTTTGTAAATATAACATTAGCTTCCACTGTTATGCTGATGACATCCAGCTCTATCTCACTAGCAAACCTACTGTTTCCTTTCCACCCTCCTCGCTTATTGATTGTATAGCAGAAATCAAATCCTGGTTTTCTTCAAATTTTCTTAAATTAAATAATGACAAAACTGAAATTCTCCTCATTGGTACAAAATCAACATTATCTAAAACTGATCATTTTTTCTTTGTTATTGATAATTCCTCTGTCTCCTCTTCCCCACAGGTTAAGAGTCTGGGTGTCATCCTTGACAGTACTTTATCCTTTCAGTTCCACATCAATAACATCTCCTGCACTGCATATTTCCACTTGCGTATCATCAATCGTATTCACTCCTCCCTCACTCCCCACACCACTGCTATCCTTGTTCATATCACTTCTCGTCTCGATTATTGCAATTCCCTTTTCTTTGGTCTTACTCGCAAATCTTTTTATAAGCTAAGAATTCAGCTTCCCACATCATTACTAGAACCCCCTCTATTCACCATATCACTCCTGTCTTACAGTAGCTTCACTGGCTTCCAGTTAATTTCCGTATTCAATTCAAAATTCTTCTGTTAACTTTTAAGCCTATCCACAACCTTGGCCCTCCATATCTGTCCGACCTCCTTCATGTTGCCATTCCCTCCCGCATCCTCAGATCCTATTCATCTATCCACTTGACTGTCCCCTTCGTCCGTCTTACCACTATGGGGAGCAGAGCATTCAGTTGCTCTGCTCCCCAGCTCTGGAACTCACTATCACCTGAGCTTGGAAATATTGAATCATTTTCACTTTTCAAATCTAAACTTAATACTCATTTGTTTAAGACTGCTTTTTCTCTTTGATTACAATTGCTCTGTCTGATTTTAATTTTTGTATTTTAATTTTATTTATAAAGTGTTTTATCTATTGTTCGGTGTCCTTGAGTGTTTAGAAAGGTGCCTACAAATAAATAAAATGTATTATTATTATCCCGTCTGCAAATTGCAGTTCACTTAATATTCTCCTCTTCTTGACTTAAGTGCAGCATTTGACACTGTTAATCAAGAAATCCTTCTCTCACATATCTCCACTGAAGGGATTCTTGGCTTAACCCTTCAATGGTTCATATCATATCTTTCTAATAGGCAACAGTTTGTCACACTCGGCCGATATAAATCCTTCACCTCACCTGTGTCGTATGGTGTTCCTCAGGGTTCAGTCCTTGGGCCATCATTCTTTCTACTTTATATCCTTCCTTTGAGTCAGATTATTTTCAGATATGGCCATAACCTCCACTGCTATGCAGACAATATATAGTTATATCTTAGTACACACTCCCCTACAGACTTGCCTCCAAGCACACTCACTAACTGCATCACTAAGCTATGGATGGAAAATAACTTTCTCAAACTTAATGCCAATAAAACTGAAGTGTTACTGGTAGGCCCAAACACCCTACTTTCTAAGGCATCCAGCTTTTCTGTTTCTATTGATGGTACTCTTGTCAAACCTGCTCCTGTTGTCAGAAATCTTGTGGTTTTGTTTGATTCATCACTTAACTTTCAGCTACATAGTAGGACTCTTTCCAAAATTTCATTCTATCATGTCTGTGACATTGCCTGCCTCTGTCCATTTTTGTCCTTTAATGATGGATAAATTCAATATTCTGCTTCTCACCTTCAAAGCCCTACATATCCTTGCCCCTCTGTATCTCACTCAGCTCCTAGCTCCATACACTTCTTGCTCTTTCAGGTCCTTGAGCAGTAATCTCCTTACTGTCCCAAGCACCAGACTCTCCACCCTGGGAGGCAGGTCCTTCAGTGTTATGGCCCCTCTACTCTGGAACTGACTTCCTTAGTCTCTCCGAGATTGCTCCTCATTCTCCACCTTTAAATCTCAACTCAAAACTTTCCTTTTCAATGAACTTTTGTCTTCTGTGTGATCTTTTTTCCCCCCTGTATGTAAATTGAGCTTGGATTTGTGAAAAGTGTTCTATAAATGTAACTTATATTTATCATTATTATTAAACAGTTACTGATATCTACATAAATGCAGTTTGTTCTATTTTCTTAGGTTATGTCCTTATTTAAATATATATAAACTAGACAAAGAGCCCGTTTCGACAACGTAAGATGAAACGGGCACAAGTTTGTGTCAGCAATGTATGAAGAACAAATGATAAGTAACGAAGAAGTTGTTTTGTAATGATTGTAGTCCGCTTTACTCATTACTGTACAGGCTTGTACTGTTAGTTGATGAATTTTCCAGGCCTATAGTATAATATTGAATGATGAATGTTCCAGTACAATATGGAATAGTAATAAATATAAGCACCCCAAACGTGATATAGGTGTATTGAATGAACGCGTAATTGAATCAGAATGCATAATTAGGCCTCGAGCTGTAGCCGAAATCGCCTTTCAGGCCTCTAGAGCTTTAATCGAAGTCGCCTTTCTCTTTGAATTTTTGCGGCCTTAAATCCGCTGCCTGCCACGATGTTGGGGTTGGATGTCGGTCTCGTAAGGTTTTTCGGGCAGCTGCACAGAAGGCGACTGCGCATTCGGCTTCGGACGTGCACAGAAGGCGACTGCGCATTTGGCTTCGGACGGACGTGAGTGAGTGAGTGAGGAGGCAGGCGAATTATGTATTAAGATATAAATTAACTAGCTAACCCACAGCGTAGCATACACCGCATAATTATTTATTGATGTGTGAACACTTCCTGAAAGACACAGTTGTCCAAATGGGGTGGGGTGATGGAATGACTCACTGATAAATGCACAACATGTCAGGATGAAAATAATGGTAGCCAAAGTCATATTGATGCTTAAGATAGCATCAAAAAGGCCTTATCCTTCTGGTGCTGAAAAATGTAAAAAGAAGAAACTTGAAAAAATGTGCACAGAATAAAGGTAAAGCATTTGGTAGTGATGTTGCAATGTATCAGAGGTGGGAAGTAACAAAGTAAAACAACTTTATTACTGTTCTTAAGTAGAATTTTCATGTAGGCTAGAATTATCTTTACTTGAGAATTTTACTTGTTTGAGACTTTTTACTTACTGTATTTCAAAGGAGAAAAAAATCTGTACTCCCTACAATAAAAAAATATATCCGTTGCTATTTTGCCAAGTTTCCGCATCTGAAAAACAGGGGAAACTAGGTCCAGATAATTTTATCAAATTATTTGCATGCATATACAAAATTGAGGGACTATCCCATTATATATGTTTTTGCACATTTTACGTCTTTGATTTCTTCCTATACAAAACATTAAGCACACTGGATAGAAGCAAAAGGTACAGCACAGACAGCCATTGTGGTGATATAAACTGTGAAGATACACCCCATATAAGTAGTTGGCACAAAAATGAACCTTTGTGAAAGCGTTGCCTTTTGTGCCAGCCATAAAAACACGAGGTTATAGCATTCAAAATTTACCCTGCAATCTTAAAAATCACAGAGGTAAGTTTGGTCACGTGGATTTTTGTTTGACTTGCCATTTGGATATATTGATTATTAAAGCAATGACTAAAAATCAATTATAGTAAACTATAAATATTAGAGAAATATGATTTTTCAATGACATTATTCTTGTGGTTTTGCCTTTATTATTTGCACTTTAAAACAGATGCTTCTTTATTGTATTTTATACTAGGTAATATGCTATTTGGTTTTCTTCTAATCTTGTCATTTGCAAGATGCCAGTTAAATTTTTATTCTAAGCAATTGTTTAAAGCTATTTTCTGTTCTTTTGGACAATGACCTAAATGCATTTTTTATTGTTTAATGTGGAAGGGAGAGAATTTTTATGTTATGTTTTCTGTTGAAGAACTTTGTTTCCTTAATTTAAACTGAACATTTTTGAGAAAAACGTCTGCATTTATTTAATTTATGGATATAGAGGAGCCTTTTCCTTTTATTGTCATTTTCTGTAGGTTTAAATTGCTTGGGTCAGCTTGAGATCATTAATTTCAGTTTTAGATTACGTAGTTTTACAAAATAGGGGCCCTCAAAAAGCTAGAAATGACCCTGCTAATCAATATGCAATACATTGTGAGTCTCTGGTGTCACATCTGAGGAGATGTCGGACTTAATAAACCAAATTACCCATGCAGACATGAGGAGATGGTGAAACGTACACATGAACCACATCGGTTTAAACTGAACCCAGTATACTGAATTTGTGAAGCAACAATAGTAACCACGGTGCTACTGTAACACTACAAAACAGAATTAAAAACATATTTTCAGCTGTAACAATACTGATGAAGAATGTGTCAACATCACTAAAACACAGAGCTCTTACACTTTTGGTAATGAAAATAATTAACTAATTTTTCTATTGCTCACCATGGGCTGGTGCACAGTTCAAAGTTAGTTATTTTGACTTCTGCTACCGGGATAAGAAGTGGCTCCCTGTAAATCTGAACTGAAAGAGCAGGGATAGATAAGAATAAATTAATACAGTTTAGACTATTAGTGTACTTGTGTTGCATACCCTTCTCTGATGTCAGTAATAATATAGTTTGCTGAATGAAATGTAAAACCTTTGTAACCTGAAGCAAATATGGGAAAAGAAAACAGTTTAGAAATATAATTTGAATGTGGAGGGAAGGTTAAAAAATTTATCAAGACCTATTAGGTTAGCAAGGATGATAATGGAGTTTGTATACACTAGTGACAGTTAGGAAGAGAGGTACAGTCATGGGGGAACCATGAAGCACTGACGAAGTACAGCTATTAGTCATTTTGAGCAAGTTGCTTGCCTGAGCTGAGAATACAAATAAATGCTACATATTGATATATAATGGATGAATGCAGTTTAATCTTAAGTGTTGTTGAAAATGAACAAGTTAATACCTTTGTAGAAGCAACAAAATCATAAATATTGTCTGCAGAAAACGACTGAGAAAGTGCAGGTTGACCAGCGCATATGTATAATATGTATAATATATATATAAACACACATACATACATTGACACACTCACCAGCCACTTTATTAGGTACAACTTGCTAGTACCGGGGTGGACCCCCTTTTGCCTTCAGAACTGCCGTAATTCTTTGTGGCATAGATTCAGCAAGGTGCTGGAAACATTCCTAAGGGATTTTGGTACATATTGACATGATAGCATCACGCAGCTGCTGCAGATTTGTGGGCTGCACATCCATGTTACGAATCTCCCAACAGGTGCTCTGTTGGATTGAGATCTGGTGACTGTGGTGGCCATTTGAGTACAATGAAATCATTATCATGTTCAAGAAACCAGTTTAAGATTATTTGAGATTTTTTATATGGCACATTATCCTGCTGGAAGTAGCCATCATTAGATGGGTACACTGGGGTCACAGATGGATGGATATGGTCAGAAACAATACTCAGGTAGGCTACACCATTTAAGCAATTCTCAGTTGGTATTAAGGAGCCCAAAGTGTGCCAAGAAAATATCCCCACATCATTACACCACCACCAACCTGATCCGTTGATAAAAGGCAGGATGAATCCATGCTTTCATGTTGTTAATGCCAAATTCTGACCATACCAGACTCAGTTGCCTGTTTTTATCTGACAGGAATGGTATCTGGTGTGGTTTTCTTCTGCTGCATCCCAACTGCTTCAAGGTTCAATGTTTTGTGCATTCAGAGACGCTCTTCTCCATACCTTGGTTGTCATGAGTGGTTATTTGAGTTACTGTTGCCTTTCTATCAGCTTGAACCAGTCTGGCCATTCTTCTCTGACCTCTGGTAAAAATCTTTGTTCGGAAAACACCCCAGTACTCTGTTCCTAGGAAATGAAAGACATACCACTGTTATTGTTTTTTGTTGAAAGTAAATTATTATACAGGCTGAGAGGGGTTCCCAAACTTTTTCATATGACGTATATGTATGTATGTATGTATAAATATATATATATATATATATATATATATATATATATATATATATATATATATATATATATATATATATATATATATATACAGTATATATTGTAAGAAGAATGACCATTAGACATTGTGAAGGAAGGTTTGGGGCAGCCACCCGTATAATTTTTCCCGGCTGCAAAACAGTTGCAAAAACATTGCCAAGTTTACAGAATCGAGTCCAAATCAAAACTGCCTCATTAACCACAAGATGGCAGCTTTAAAGGCCAGTAGGGGAAGTGATGTCATCAGGACCAGGACCGGAAATGACGTCCTTGGCTGCCCCAGAGCCGGGCGGGATTTCCCTAGAATGGTCTGCAAAAGATCCAGAGGGAGAATTAGTGCACTTCGCCACCCCCTGGTCCGGCGCGGAATTACATGTACTCAAGCCCTTTAGTTGTCTCCTAAATGCACATGTGTGACTATATATATATATATATAGGGCAGCACGGTGGCGCGGTGGTAGCGCTGCTGCCTCGCAGTTAGGAGACCCGGGTTCGCTTCCCGGGTCCTCCCTGCGTGGAGTTTGCATGTTCTCCCTGTGTCTGCATGGGTTTCCTCCGGGTACTCTGGTTTCCTCCCACAGTCCAAAGACATGCAGGTTAGGTCGATTGGCTATTCTAAATTGGCCCTAGTGTGTGCTTGGTGTGTGGGTGTGTGTGTGTCCTGTGGTGGGTTGGCGCCCTGCCCGGGATTGGTTCCCTGCCTTGTGCTCTGTGTTGGCTGGGATTGGCTCCAGCAGACCCCCGTGACCCTGTGTTCAGATTCAGCGGGTTGGAAGATGAATGGATGTATATATAAATATAAATGCATATATAATGCAAAGTTTACTCACTCATCAACAAAACATTGATTCCCATTTAGCTAAAAAGATGAAATTTGTCAGGATGGTATATGTAGGGTAGGAGGTATCCACTAAGTAAGAACATTAAATATGTCAATGATGTTGTAAAAAAAATTAGGCATTTGTCATTGTAACACACAGTGTCTCCCAGTTTGCCACAGCACTGACAGTGATCTCACAGAGATATGGGGAGTTCCCGTTTATTACGTACAAATTAATTTCTTCTGCAGAAGTGAAGTGAAAGGAGAAAAATTAAAGGAAGATTTTTTTAGCAAGTGCTTGCCAGGTGTTGTGGCTGTGGGAGTAGTCCATTTCATGCAACTGATGCATTATGAAAAGTAATTAGTGAATATTACCCCAGCATCTTATCTGCAAGCTTGTGCAGTTGTCGAAGTGGGGAATACAATTCCCATCAGCAAGTGCACTGCTCCAGACAATTTCATCAGTGCATGTTTAAATAAGAACATTTTTTAAAGTGACAGTTCATCACAGGTAGCAACTGTTGCTTGTTTTTTTTTTTTTTTTTTTTTTTTTTTACCTTGGTCACTTTGAGATATCAGTTCCATTGTCTTGCTGGATCACAGCATTTATCCTAGCGCACTGTTTCTCTTTGTGATGGTGCTTTGGAGTGAGTTAAAGTAATTAGAAACTTTTTTTTTTGTAGATAATTATTCAAGTCCACTATATACTGAGGCAGTTCTCATTTTAGGCTTTGATACTAATTGAAAGTTTATTAGTTTTTACCTTTGAATGAATCAACTTTAAAATTACCTTAGTAGTACTAGGGATGTCACATTACCATAATTTTTGTATTCAATACCAGTACCAGTGAAAGTTCACGATACTCGATACCATAGCAAAGCAGAAATCCTGTTCCATGGCTTTTTATTGAAGTACCTTCATTATTCAAGGGAGCAATATTGTGCCTTTTTCTGTAACAGAATATAAAATACATAGTTAAAATAGTAAAAACAGGCTTAAAATGCCAGTATATTTCTCAAGTAGTTGCCCAGCTATAATTTAAGTAAACAAGAACTGGTATTCATAAATATCAAAATACAATGCAAGACTTGAATTTTAATGTGTGGCAGAGGTGGTGATCCCCCAGTGTATCAACAAATGGGGGTTTATAGATTTCAGCATGGGGTTTATAAAGAATATTATCATCATTAGTGCTCACAAAATTTCAAAATCACTGGTAGCCATTTGAGCAGGCACTCTTCAGATTTTGCTTGCCCGCTAAGAATTTAAGTATCCTGAATAAAAAAGATAATTTGCTAATGTATAAGGTTAGATATGGTTAAATAATGAATCAAAAATATTTATTTTCCAAACACATATGGCAGCAGTCATACATAAATTATTCAAAAATCAAGTAACCATCTTTAGCATCAATCAACATAAATACGTATGCATTTGGTTCTAACTGAACTGAAACTTTTTTGAACAGTATGATGAATTTAAACATGAATCAGTCTGTGTCAGATTCTGAATCTGAGATCTCAACTGAAATCACAGGTGAGAGAATGCCACTCATCAGCTTCCTCTCTTCTGTGCATTACTCTCCAATTCTCTGCTCCTTGATCTTGCTGGGGTGTTATATTCCAGGTGTCTTGAACCTTTTGCAGAATACATCTAATAACTAATTGCCTTGTCAGGGCAAAACATTTCAAACGATTCTCCATTTGTGGAAAGATGCACAAGATCATTCACTGTTTCTAACTGTAGAGAGTTATGGTATGATGTTTTCACTCGGTTCATGCAAGAAAATCCTGTCTCACAGATGGTTGTAGATAAGACTAAGGGCTCATTTATACTTCACACTCAGAACGCGTATGAAATAAACGCGACGCGTGCGCGAGTTGCAGTACCAGCAAAAAGTCGGGGGCCGCAGTGTGACAGAAAGCCGCTTTGTGGATCCTACGAGATCGGTGTGCACGCTTCAATATTTGATAAATGGTTCGATGTGATGAAGCAAAATGCCGATATACAGATGTATTCATGGTGCTTTTATATTCAAGCATCGCATATTCCCGGTCGTAATGACACGATACGTTTTAAAATTCTTTTTTTCTAGGGCTTCCTCTGCTCCTGACAGCAGTGAATCGCCAGCAATAGATCGCCACACTGAGCACATTAAATGTATGATATTCCAACTCTCTGCACATTTAGAATCCTTAGATTTATACTTGATATCACTTTCATGATGAAAAGCATTAAAGTATATATATTACATTTTACAGATAAATCGGTAATTTTGTTTAAATAATGAATACTGTTAATAATTACACACATGGGGTGACACAGTGGCGGAGCGTTAGCGCTGCTGTCTTGCAGGGAGTCACGTTGCTGATATTCCCTGCCTGGAGTTTACACGTTTTCCTGCTGGGTTTCCTCAGTGTGCTCCAGTTTCCTTCCAAAGATATGAAGATTTGGGGATTTGGTGCCGCTAAAATGATGCTAGTGTATGTGTGTGCTTGTATTCACCTTGCGATGAGCTGAGGCATCGTCCAGGGATTGTTTCTCACTTGTGCCCAATGCTTGCTGGAATGGACACATCCCTGGATTTAATCAATAAACTTCCTTTTCAGAGATATGGTCATCGGAATTTAATGGGTGTTCTAGGCAATTCACAACACAGAGAAGCAAAACATGTTCTCACCGTGATAATATCTCGCACTGCCACCTGGCTGATTCCTCCAGATTTACGTAAATTACGCGCGCAAGTATAAACACTACAACGCTTGCGTAGTAGGAGCGTCCGCAGCAGCATGCGTCACGTCGCGTGAAGTATAACTCTGGCCTAAGTGTCCATATTCATTTTACCAGTAACAAGACATGAGATGGGTGTACTGGATTCTCAGTGAGAAGATCTCTGTACAAGCAATCTAGCTTGATATTAAAATGCTCTGAAAGCCACATTTTTATGTCTGTCCATTCTTGTGGAATTTTCTCCTTCTCTTTCTCATTTAGCAAAGTGGCAAAATGTGTGACAAGATAATCCACCTCTTAATCCCTGCATTTTGCCAGTTCTTTTCTGGGGTGGGAAGAGTTGAAGGATCAAAAACTTTGAAGCAAGAGAGATTTTTCAGACAGATATTTAAATCTGCTGTACATGAACTTAACTGTATTGTCACTATCCATCCATCCATCCATTGTCTCCCGCTAATCCGAGGTCGGGTCGCGGGGGCAGCAGCTTGAGCAGAGATGCCCAGACTTCCCTCTCCCCAGCCACTTCTTCTAGCTCTTCCGGGAGAATCCCAAGGCGTTCCCAGGCCAGTCGAGAGACATAGTCCCTCCAGCGTGTCCTGGGTCTTCCCCGGGGCCTCCTCCCGGTTAGACGTGCCCGGAACACCTCACCAGGGAGGCGTCCAGGAGGCATCCTGATCAGATGCCCGAGCCACCTCATCTGACTCCTCTCGATGCGGAGGAGCAGCGGCTCTACTCTGAGCCCCTCCCGGATGAATGAGCTTCTCACCCTATCTTTAAGGGAAAGCCCAGACACCCTGCGGAGGAAACTCATTTCAGCCTCTTGTATTCACGATCTCGTTCTTTCGGTCACTACCCATAGCTCATGACCATAGGTGAGGGTAGGAACATAGATCGACTGGTAAATTGAGAGCTTCGCCTTGCGGCTCAGCTCCTTTTTCACCACGACAGACCGATGCAGCGCCCGCATTACTGCGGATGCCGCACCGATCCGCCTGTCGATCTCACGCTCCATTCTTCCCTCACTCGTGAACAAGACCCCGAGATACTTGAACTCCTCCACTTGGGGCAGGATCTCGCTACCAACCCTGAGAGGGCACTCCACCCTTTTCTGGCTGAGGACCATGGTCTCGGATTTGGAGGTGCTGATTCTCATCCCAGCCGCTTCACACTCAGCTGCGAACCAATCCAGAGAGAGCTGAAGATCACGGCCTGATGAAGCAAACAGGACAACATCATCTGCAAAAAGCAGTGACTCAATCCTGAGCCCACCAAACCGGACCCCCTCAACGCCCTGGCTGCGCCTAGAAATTCTGTCCATAAAAGTTATGAACAGAATAGGTGACAAAGGGCAGCCCTGGCAGAGTCCAACTCTCACTGGAAACGGGTTCGACTTACTGCCGGCAATGCGGACCAAGCTCTGGCACCGATCGTACAGGGACTGAACAGCCCTTATCAGGGGGGCTGGTACCCCATACTCTCGGAATACCCCCCACAGGATTCCCCGAGGGACACGGTCGAATGCCTTTTCCATGTCCACAAAACACATGTAGACTGGTTGGGCAAACTCCCATGCATCCTCCAGGACCCTGCTAAGGGTATAGAGCTGGTCCACTGTTCCGCGACCAGGACGAAAACCACACTGTTCCTCCTGAATCCGAGGCTCGACTATCCGACGGACCCTCCTCTCCAGGACCCCTGAATAGACTTTTCCAGGGAGGCTGAGGAGTGTGATCCCTCTGTAGTTGGAACACACCCTCCGATCCCCCTTCTTAAAGAGGGGGACCACCACCCCGGTCTGCCAATCCAGAGGCAGTGTCCCTGATGTCCATGCGATGTTGCAGAAGCGTGTCAGCCAAGACAGTCCTACAACATCCAGAGCCTTGAGGAACTCCGGGCGTATCTCATCCACCCCCGGGGCCCTGCCACCAAGGAGTTTTTTGACCACCTCGGTGACCTCAGTCCCAGAGATGGGGGAGCCCACCTCTGAGTCCCCAGGCTCTGCTTCCTCATTGGAAGGCATGTTAATGGGATTGAGGAAGTCTTCGAAGTACTCCCCCCACCGACCCACAACGTCCCGAGTCGAGGTCAGCAGCACACCATCCCCACCATATACAGTGTTGACACTGCACTGCTTCCCCTTCCTGAGACGCCGGATGGTGGACCAGAATCTCCTCGAAGCCGTCCGAAAGTCGTTCTCCATGGCCTCCCCAAACTCCTCCCACGCCCGAGTTTTTGCCTCAGCAACCACCAAAGCCGCATTCCGCTTGGCCTGCCAGTACCTATCAGCTGCCTCCAGGGTCCCACAGGACAAAAGGGTCCTGTAGGACTCCTTCTTCAGCTTGACGGCATCCTTCACCGCCGGTGTCCATCAACGGGTTCGGGGATTGCCGCCACGACAGGCACTGACCACCTTATGGCCACAGCTCCGGTCAGCTGCCTCAACAATAGAGGCACGGAACATGGCCCATTCGGACTCAATGTCCCCCACCTCCCTCGGGATGTGGTCGAAGTTCTGTCGGAGGTGGGAGTTGAAGCTACTTCTGACAGGGGGCTCTGCCAGACATTCCCAGCTGACCCTCACAACACGTTTGGGCCTACCACGCCGGACCGGCATCCTCCCCCACCATCGAAGCCAACTCACCACCAGGTGGTGATCAGTTGACAGCTCCGCCCCTCTCTTCACCCGAGTGTCCAAGACATGTGGCTGCAAGTCCGACGACACGACCACAAAGTCGATCATTGAACTGAGGCCTAGGGTGTCCTGGTGTCAAGTGCACATATGAACACCCCTATGCTTGAACATGGTGTTCGTTATGGACAATCCGTGACGAGCACAGAAGTCCAATAACAAAACACCGCTCGGGTTCAGATTGGGGGGGCCATTCCTCCCAATCACGCCCTTCCAGGTCTCACTGTCATTGCCCACATGAGCATTGAAGTCTCCCAGCAGAACGAGGGAGTCCCCAGAAGGTATGCCCTCTAGCACCCCCTCCAGGGACTCCAAAAAGGGTGAGTACTCCGAACTGCTGTTCGGTGCATACGCACAAACAACAGTTAGGACCCGTCCCCCCACCCGAAGGCGAAGGGAGGCTACCCTCTCGTCTACTGGGGTAAACCCCAATGTACAGGCTCCAAGTTGGGGGGCAATAAGTATACCCACACCTGCTCGGCGCCTCTCACCTGGGGCAACTTCAGAGTGGTACAGAGTCCAGCCCCTCTCAAGGAGATTGGTTCCAGAGTCCAAGCTGTGCGTATTGTCACTAATCATTTGAAAATCTGCACCAAGGGTGTCTTTATCTGTGCTCTCATTTTTTGTAGCAGGTCGTTGGCTTTTTGTGAGCTGAGTAACACAGTGGCACATGCTAACATCATCTTTCACAGTGAACTTTGTTTCCGAAGCTTTCTGGAATTCTCCTGTTTTTTTTCTCAGGCTGAGTAAGCGTGATGTAGTGGTCTTCATTAACTGATTTTAAACAACACTAACTGATGTTTAAGATCTCATGCTGGATATCAGTACTGCACTTCGATAAAATGATACTGTAGCCCAATATGAAATGTAGGAAGCAAACAAATTTCTTGGTTTTCATCTCCTTCACCGCCCTTTTGTTTAGAAAGCATCCTCTGACTTAACAATACCTCCTCCTGCCATATTTTCCATACTGTATGCATAACGGTGTGTAATTTGTTTCCACAGCCTTTAGACATCTCCACAAGTTTGCTAGTCACCGTGTGTTTTTCAAGCCTCTGAAATGAGGCACTTTCACATTAAGCAGTCCACTTACATCACGCAGTTCTCTTTGCTTCTTTGGGGAATAGTAGTAGATCTTAAAAGTGGATTTCAGTGCATCTTCAAACTTGAACAGGCCTTTCACACTATCCAGTAATACTAGTTTTAATTTGTGTGCCACATTTGTATGATTTGGGGTTTTCCACTATTTCAGCATCCCAAATACTCGTGTTTTCTCTCCCATCATCACTGCAGCGCCATCAAAATGTGCATGCACTATTTACTCCTTTCGTACCTCTTCACTGATATCCATGGTGTCTGCTCTTTCATCAATAGCATCTGAAAGACCTGCAGAATTTGCACTCTTCACTGGCTGACATTTGATCATGTAAGTGGATATGTCACCATTATCTTTCACATTCCTAATATGAACAAACACCTGTTTTTTGATGCCATTGTCTTTACTACCATCTGCAAGAACTGATAAGAATTTGCTTTCTTGCATTTCCTTTTCAATTTGATCTCTTGACATTTGTGCTATTGCTGCAATAAATTTTCTGCATGCATGATCATTGTGATAAGTAGAACCAAGATCTAGGGCATTTGCTTGAAGTTTGCAAAGGCTGTTAAATTTTGCTAATGGTAGTCCATTTTTGACAACCTAGTTTTGTCAGAACTCAATGTTGTGCTTTTTTCTTTTTTATTAGGTTAATTGCTATTGTCGTTTGTTTAGGGAAAGAAACTGCAGACTGGGCACCCATACACTTCTTGTGATGCACAGATTTGTCATGCTTTCTGATAGAAACAAAAGCATTCATTGAGTCAGAAATTGGCAGGGAAATGTCGACACCCAACAGAACATTGTGTCGTTTACATTATGTTCCAGCCACGGAAATTATTTTGTTCATGGAAAAGCTATGCGTTTTGCCTCATAGTCAGCTGTTTCTGACTTCTTCCTCTTTGTGACAATCTGATCTTCTTCCTTTGTTCCCTGTTCTTTATTCTGACCTTTCTGTTATGGCCGAGTAGAGCTGAAATATTGGTGTAAATCCATGCCACCACCTTCTCAAATTTTCACACATGCACTTGTCAGCGATTTAGCATTCTATAATTTAATTAGTTTCACAGCCTATGCAAACTCTACGAGCCCCTAAAGGGACATAGACAAACAAAAAAATATTTTTAAAACTTTTGCATGAGCACCAGAAAGTTTCATGTGCACACATGAAATTATAAAGGATTTTTTTGTTTTTCCATGTCCCTTTAGGGACTCTGTAAAACTATCACTTAGCAAAAGTAAATACAGGAAGTGAGAACTGCATTCCTTTATAGGGTGTGGCAGCAGTGCACCAATTGTGTTTGCCAAACATCATATTGTAATGATCTGGCCAGAGATTTAGAGAGCCATGTGGCTGGACAGCTACTGAGCATTTTGCTTTCAGAAGCTGCAGTGTTTTTATGTAAATGAAAAATCTCAGCGAGAGGGATGAGGTCCTGGGAAAAAGGGTGGAAGGAGCTTGAGAGACAGGATGTTGTATGGAAGTGCTGGAAGGGAAATAACCTGTCTCAGTATTGGTGAGGAGGAGGGTAGCACACATTGTTGAACATTTGAAATTAACACTAGAATTACCAGAGCCTACAAAAAAACTCGTAGATCCGGCCCACCTTAAATCCGTTCACACCTCTCCCTCTGCGTCTTTTGTCCTGTAAATGTGCCGATTAAGACAAGCAGCAAGCAACCTGCTATTCCATCCCCCACTGCCGCTGACCATGCACAAACTTCTCCTAGCTCATGCCTTGATTGATTATCTGGGAGTGAAAGTTTTAAAGTGGAAATAATAGATTGTTATTTGGAACACATGCATTTCATGTGTGTTCCGTTTCTATAATAATCTGTTTAAACACATTGTAAAAACAGAAATGTTTGTCATATTTTAGTAGTAAATGACAAAATGTTGGCATAAACTATATAATGTGTGAAGCCTGCAGTCCAAAGATCAAATAAAACACTTTCACAAAAGGTTCAAGGACGATACAACAGCTTCCGTGGCGTAGCAGTAAGATTTGCTGACTTGTAATCAAGAGTCCCCGGTTTGATCCCGTCTGCCTCCTGTATTTGCCGTTTTCAGTAGTGAGCTGCTCTTATTGTTAATATTATACAGTACACACATACATTTGGTTTGCGTCTGTAACAGACGGTGTACATTTATAGGACTTACTTTTTTTATTCAGTTTTATTGAGTGTTCCTGTTCACGCTGAATTAGTATGCACCTTATGGTCTATGATGTCAAAAACAAAAAACAGAGACATAGGTATATATGATATTTGGAATTATTCATTTTATGACCTGTATAGTACATTTCGAAAAACATTGTGGCACGGATGCAACATTATTCATATTATTCATATTCATTCGCATAACACTGCATGTTTTTTTTCCCCGATCTTGCCAGTCCCCACATGTTGCTGTTTCTTTTGTACTCCAGGACATGCAGAGGCAACAATAGTACAGAGAGGTCAGTTCAGCGCTATATGCAATCATCACATTCAAATGTTAACAGTTCAAACACACGCAAGGACCCGTCCTTCCTACATTTACGACGTGTGTACCTCTTTCTATACTGTGGTTTCTATTACACACCTGCAAGAGAGACAATATATGTGACATTTTGAAGAAATCATTTTATGACCTGAATAGTACCAACCAGAAAACATCTTCGCACTAATGCTATATTATTTGAAAACGAACAGCGTCAGATCGGTTGTGAATTTATGCTGCCGCTGTTTACCGTGATCGTGATTCAGAGAATAAAACTGACAAAATGTAATTTTTAGAAGTACAATACATTTATACCCAATGTCCCATATACAGTAATTGTCTCCTTCTTTTTTTCTCCGTGCTGTGTTGACATCATGCACCAGAAGGTGTGAGCTTATTCAGTGCGCGCAGGAACACGCAGGTGACCAGTTGCTTGTGTTATAACACTCTTGACCTGGCAGCGATCAACACACATGTACTGTGCAGGGCATGCACGGAGGCCACTGAGAAAAGAAGAGTGTTCATGGCTCACTTTGCAGAGGAACTTCGTCGTCGCATCTTACTAGAAAAGCTGATGGATAAAAGAAAAGGAGGATGCAACATCGACAAGCTTCTGTTCCAAGACCGCTGCTTTCCCCGGGAAAGTAAACTGAGTCAGTGTCAGGTGCCCTTTCAATGTAATAGGAACCAAAGCATAGAGAGAAGTGTGCGCATTGCAACAGGTACACACGTCATAAATGTAGGAAGGATGGGTCCTTGCGTGTGTTTGAACTGTTAACATTTGAATGTAATGATTGCAAGTAGCGCTGAACTGACCTCTCTGTACTATTGTTGCCTCTACATGTCCTGGAGTACAAAAGAAACAGCAACATGTGGGGACTGGCAAGATTGGGGAAAAAAAACATGCAGTGTTATGTGAATGAATATGAATAGTATGAATAATGTTGCATCCATGCCAGAATGTTTTCCAAAATGTACTATACAGGTCATAAAATGAATAATTCCAAATATCATATATACCTATGTCTCTGGTTTTTTTTTTTTTGACATCATAGACCATAAGGTGCATACTAATTCAGCGTGAGCAGGAACACTCAATAAAACTGAATTAAAAAAAAATCAAGTGACGGTGAGATACGAAGAAGGCAGATTCACCAGTGTTTGTGTGTCAGCTTTTATTCCTCCAGATCAGAGAATGTCCAGTTCCATTGCCTCAAAACACCACTCACATCTACAGTTACTCCCAGTTTCAAATAAAAACTAGCAGCGTCAGAACCCTAGGGCGGTGTATGTATGGCGATCGTAACTGAGAGAATAAAAGTGAAAAAAAAAAGATAGCTTTCACAAGTCCTATAAATGTACACTGTCTGTTACAGACGCAAACCAAATGTATGTGTGTACTGTATAATATTAACAATAAGAGCAGCTCACTACTGAAAATGGCAAATATAGGAGGCAGACAGGATCCAACCGGGGACTCTTGATTACAAGTCAGCAAATCTTACCGCTACGCCACGGAAGCTGTTGTATCATCCTTGAACCTTTTGTGAAAGTGTTTATTTGATCTTTGGACTTCAGGCTTCACACATTATATAGTTTATGCCAACATTTTGTCATTTACTACTAAAATATGACAAACGTTTCTGTTTTAACAATGTGTTTACACAGATTATTATAGAAACGGAACACACATGAAATGCATGTATTCCAAATAACTATCTATTATTTCCACTCTAAAACTTTCACTCCCAGATAATCAATCAAGGCATGAGCTAGGAGAAGTTTGTGCACGGTCTGCGGTGGTGGGGGATGGAATAGCAGGCTGCTTGCTGTTTGTCTTAATCGGCACATTTGCAGGACAAAAGATGCTGAGGGAGAGGTGCGAACGGATTTAAGGTGGGCCAGATCTATGAGTTTTTTTGTAGGCTCTGGTAATGCTAGTATTAAAATCAGCTGTTTATTGTCATGGGTAATTGTGGATAGCTTATTATAAAAATGGTTGTTTATATGTTATGATTGTGTTATTCTCCTTAGGTGCATTATTCAGCAGTTTAAAATACCAGTTTTTGACATGGGGAACAGCCCAGACACAGACAGGTAGACATCATTTCGTTACCCAACACACGTTTATTTACAAGTCTATTTACAATATTAAATGCCACACAACCCACAGACTTGCCAAAGTCCAGGCCAAACCACTATGCCTCACTCTTTAGGCCACTTCCGTGTCTCCTCCTGAGACTTTGTCCAACTTCTCTCCCGACTCCAGCCTCTCTCTGAAGGGAGGCAGCCCCTTTTATGTGCACCTGGATGTGCTCCAGGTGCTCCCCAGCAATCTCCCACCGGCACTCCCCTGTGTGGCGGAAGTGCCGACTGCGTACCCGGAAGCATTCCAGGTGTCCCCACTCGTCTTCCCCCCAGCACTTCCTGGTGTGGCGGAAGTGCTGGGGTCTAGGGTTCTCCAGGCATGGGGGCACCCCCTGGCGGCGACCACAGGCCCCTACAGGGTTGAGGTTCCCAGCTCCGTGCCCGTGGCCCCCAAAGGAACCAGGGCGGTCACCCCTTGTTGTCTGTAGGAGGCACAAGCCATCCTCCAGTCTTCCTGGGCATCCTGGCTGTGTGCCACCCCTAGCCGCGTCCCATAGTGCCCCATCGCCAGCGAAGACCCGTCCGGCAAAGCGGCCCATCCCACGAGGGCAGGTCCCCAACGAAGCGGGTCCTACTGTGTACCCAGGGTCCGGTCCTGCAAGATAAAAGGAAACAGGGGCAGAGCCGCTGCCTGGACACCACCTCCTGGCATCCCTCCGTGTCGCGCACAGGCAGCGTTCCCCACTCTGACCGGCACCCCGGGACTTGCCTTTTTGGCACCCCTCTGTGGGTTCCATGCCCTTCTTGATGGGTCAACCGACGAGACCGCTTGCTCTCTTGCAGTCTCCGCTGACTTTGAGGTTTCCCTCTGCCTCCGCAGAGGGCGGCCCTTCTCTGGACGTGTGCACCCAGCATCACACCCCTTCCTATCGGAGGAACCGGCATTCTCCCCTCGGTTCCTCCCTTTACTCTTGGATGCCATGACGGTCTGGGTCTGCGCATGGCAAAAGCACAGATCCAAACCCGTCTGCGTCCCCACAGAGCGACAGGAGACTGTCGCGGGCTCGGGGCGTAGGGCGTTAGGACCTAGGGCACTCATGAGCCTCTGTCCTGCCTGCCCTCTCGATCTTTCTCCCCTCACCTCGCGCACAGCCTTCCTCGCCATGTCTGCTGTTGGAGACCCACCTACTCAGTTCCGTTCACATATGTCCCGGGCCCCTTCGGTGGGATCTCCCTTATGCTCTATAGGGTCGGCTCTACTCACCTTCCCCGCCGTACATCTCTGGCCAAAGGATCCAGCATCGCGTCGTTCTGCCGCAGCACGCAGCGTCTGCAAAGATGCGACCACCTTCCCCTCCAGCTCCTGCAGCTCCGCACGGAGAGTACTTAGTACCTGTAATAGCGGCCCTGCAGACTGAAGACACTCCTCCTGTGCACGCAGAGCCCCAGGCAAGGACAGAAAGTCAGCCGACGGTGGGCTTACCTGTCTGTCAGCACCACACATCGACTGCTTCCTGTGGGCCTTTCTCTCCAGCCCAATCAGGTCTCCCCCCGGCACGAGACGGACATTCCTTGGTCCCGCCTCCACCCAATCATCGGCAGGCACACAAGACACTCCGCCCAATCCCATGCCTGTCACGGGGAGGGACTTCTGGTCCGTGGCCATTTTGGCTCTTCTCCTCCTGGTGCGGTGACGAGCCGGCTTTCTGCATTGCAGCGTCTCCCTCTCTGCAGCCCCTGCTGCTGCTGCCGTGTCCGGAAAGCCCCGCAGAGCAGTGCGTGTCTGCCACTGACGCAGACCCGGGCAGCCCCTGCCTGCAAAACACAAAACAAGCTCAGCCCCTGAGGGCTGGCTGCCGGCGAGCAGGAAACTTACCTCCCGGGTCCCGTCTATCCGAAGCCGCTGCCTCGGCATGGACTCCTTCGACATCACTCCGTGCTGGGCACCTTCAGCGGCTGCACACTCCTTGGAGCCCGCCACACCAGGAGAGAACCTTGCGACCGCGGTCTGTGGGGTGAGTCTCTCTCACGGGGCTGTGGGCACGCCGCTCCCGCTACGCGTGTGTGGGTTTACCTGCTGTACCGGATTGCCCACAAAATTATTTTTACGGGGTCCCTGCCTTATAGCAGGCAGAGAGTCCCATCTGGGATGCCATTGTGGGGTACAGCCCGGACACAGACAGGTAGACATCATTTCGTTACCCAACACACATTTATTTACAAGTCTATTTACAATATTAAATGCCACACAACCCACAGACTCCCCAAAGTCCAGGCCAAACCACTATACCTCACTCTTCAGGCCACCTCCGTGTCTCCTTCTGAGACCTTTTCCAACTTCTGTCCCGACTCCAGCCTCTCTCTGAAGGGAGGCGGCCCCTTTTATGTGCACCCGGATGTGCTCCGGTTGCTACACGGCAATCTCCCACCGGCACTCCCCAGTGTGGCGGAAGTGCCGGCTGCGTACCCGGAAGCACTCCGGGTGTCCCCACTCATCTTCCCTCCAGCACTACCTGGTGTGGCAGAAGTGCTGGGGTCCAGGGTTCTCCAGGCATGGGGGCGCCCCCTGGCGGCGACCACGGGCCCCTACAGGGTTGAGCTTTCCAGCTCCGTGCCCGTGGCCCCCAAAGGAACCAGGGTGGTCGCCCCTCATGGTCTGAAGGAGGCACAAGCCCTCCTCCGGTCTTCCTGGGTGTCCCGGCTGGGTGCCACCCCTAGCCGCGTGCCACAACATGTAACAAGTACATAATTCTGAAGAAATCTATACTACATGTTAATACAGAGTGTAGAGGGTTGGTTGGTTTTCATTAACACACATTCTAGCCTTTCTGAGCCTGGCATATAATATATACAGTACATCTGGAAATAACCATGAATTAATTTTGCTTAAAATTGAGTGAGAACATTTAGATGGCTCGTTGAGTGTCACATTTCTAAACCAATCCAATGCCTTATGAAGGCAGCACTCAAAATAAGGGTGGTTATTTTGAACTGTGAAAAGCATTGGTGCTCTCATTAACCTGATCCAACAGAGAGCAAGTTTTTGATTACAATATACTGTCTATAGCCAAAAAGTCTCATAAAAAGACCCCAATCTATACTAATAAAAGGCAAAGCCCTCACTGACTCACTCACTCACTGACTGACTCACTCATCACTAATTCTCCAACTTCCCGTGTAGGTGGAAGGCTGAAATTTGGCAGGCTCATTCCTTACAGCTTACTTACAAAAGTTAGGCAGGTTTCATTTCGAAATTCAAAGCGTAATGGTCATAACTGGAACATATTTTTTGTCCATACACTGTAATGGAGGAGGCGGAGTCACGTATCGCGTCATCACGCCTCCTACGTAATCACGTGAACTAAAAACAAGGAAGAGATTTACAGCACGAGTCACACGCGGGAACGAAGGTAAATGACGTTAATTTTTGACTGTCTTTTAATACTGTGTAAGCATACATATTAACACATGTGCAATTAAACGTGTGCATTTACGGGGTGATTTCTCAGGCTTAAAAGCTCACCTTTTATCAAACGCGGGAACAAAGGTAACTGACGTTGTTCACTGTCTTTTAATACTGTGTAACCATACATATTAACACATGTGCAATTAAACGTGTGCATTTACGGGGTGATTTCTCAGGCTTAAAAGCTCGCCTTTTACTAAAAAGGTAAATGCAAAACTATTTTCAATCAGTTTATTGAAACGCTCCCGTTAAGGATTGCAATAACATATTCGCGAGATAAAAGAACGAAGTAGGGGGAAATGGAGGAAGAGCCGCAAACAGCGAAGAGCAAAAAATTAATTAAACAATTGAGAACGGAGCGAGTTAAGCATACAAGCATGTTCATAAGGGAAACAAAGCACGGTGTAAAACGTAAGTTTAAATTAAGTTTATAGAAACGCTCCCGCTGCGGATTGCAATAACATATTCGCGAGATAAAAGTTTAATGAGAAGACACGAGGTATAAACGAACCACACGCCGTGGCGCAACATTAGGGGCAACACTTTCAACCATTCTATGATCTGCTTCTCGCAACTGAAAGACGGCACATGGCGGATGGTGGATGTTAGCCGACTTGCTGACCGCAACGTTAGGGGCTTCAACTAAGGCGCTGACGCCACATCTCAGTGCCAACACTTTGCAGACTGTACTTAAAAGACACGCCCTCCTCACTGGACAGTTAAAAACACCAATCAAACTAACGATGACATCAAGTATTACCCAATCAAAAGTAGGAAAGGAGGCATCTTCATAAAATGCGTGTGGGATGATTTGCATGAGACGCTGCTTTAAAAAAAAAATGATAAAAAAAATACGGGATAAATCCCGTCCAGTATTGATTCAAAACGGGACACGCAATTTCATTCTCAAACGCGGCACGATTCCGTATTTTAAAGGACGGGTGGCAACCGTACAGTGCCAGGTAACCACCCATACAATCACATTATGATTCAGACTAGGAATGCAATGAATGTAATTACCCCGATCTACATACAAGGCGAAAGTCTTGCAACATTCAAAGATGATGGTTTGGGATAAGTACACCATACAACATAAAAGAGCTTATGAAGCCTTGAACCGAAAAAAGCAAGATCTCAGAGATCGTAAAAAAAAAAATAGGAGGTAATGTCGTTTTACTCGCTGTAGATTTTAGTCAAACATTACCAGTTATTCCACGAGGGAGACCAGCAGATCAACTCAACGCGTGTTTAAAATCCATGCTTCTCCCACGCTCGGTTATATGTCGCGTGTTCTCGGGTAGGTGCACCAAAAAATTTATACATTTAAGCATGTAATGGGCAAACAAAAAATGAGGTATACCCGAAGGCACTGCAGTAGTACTTCATGTAACTTTACTTCTTAAATGTTAATGTTTTACTGTTTAATAATTTATACGCTTCTTATATGTTGTTCAAATTCTTTTATCAAAATACCACTGACAGCGCAATGCACGATAACATGGAGTGAATACACCATACGCATCCGCCCACGGCTGCCCTGCTGTGCGCAGATAGGAGTTGATTCTACAATAAAATAAAATAAAGATAAAAAGAGTAAAACGATCATCACCCATAAAGCGGATAGTAGACGTGACGTACTATATGTGTACCACATTTCAAGTGTATAGGTGAAACGGTTTGCGAGCTACAGGTCATTTAAAATCCTGGACAGACACACAAATTGCCACGGTAGCAAATTACAGAAGAAGATTTTACTGTTTAATAATTTATATTTATATGAAATGTGCTTCTTATATATTACTTCATATTCTAATATGATAATGATGTTAATGTTTATATTGATTTCTGTGTTATTAAAACTGCATGTATGTGTGTATATGTATATATATATATATATATATATACTAGCAAAATACCCGCGCTTCGCAGCGGAGAAGTACTGTGTTAAAGAGGTTATGAAAAAAAAGGAAACATTTTAAAAATAACGTAACATGATTGTCAATGAAAGCCCGTTTCAGTCAGTAAGTCTTATGTGTGTGTTTATGTATGTGTGTATATATATGTAGATGTGTATATGTAGATATGTATATATATGTATATGTATATAAATGTTTATGTGTGTGTGTATATTATATATATAATATATATATATATATATAAAAAGACAGCAACAGTTATAACAATGACAACACAATTACATTGACAATCATGTTACGTTATTTTTAAAATGTTTCCTTTTTTTTTCATAACCTCTTTAACACACTACTTCTCCGCTGCGAAGCGCGGGTATTTTGCTAGTCTATACTAATAAAAGGCAAAGCCCTCACTGACTCACTCACTCACTCACTCATCACTAATTCTCCAACTTCCCGTGTAGGTGGAAGGCTGAAATTTGGCAGGCTCATTCCTTACAGGTTACTTACAAAAGTTAGGCAAGTTTCATTTTGAAATTGTACACGTAATGGTCATAACTGGAACCTTTTTTTTTTCCATATACTGTAATGGAGTGCAGCTCGATGGCTGTGGGAGGCGGAGTCACGTATCGCGTCATCACGCTTCCTACGTAATCACGTGAACTGAAAACAAGGAACAGCCACAAAGTGCGCTGAAGAAAGCATTCATTACACAATTGAGAAGGCAGCGAAACAATAAGAAGCGAGCGAGTGACGCATATGTAAACTGTAAGTTTAAATTAAGTTTATAGAAACGCTCCCCCTGCCGTTTGCAATACCATATTCGCGAGATACAAGTTTAATGAGAAGACACAAGGTATAAACGAGACTTTGGATCACTTTGAAACAGAGTTAAAATTGCTGTAGCGAGAAACTTTTAAGTGCCGGGTCTTAGCTAACATTAAATAAAGCCGTTAACATCGCAACATCACACAAGAGAGCGGCTCACGTGAAATGACTGAACACAGCACGAGTGATCACTTCGATGAATCAAACCTGTTCAAAAAACACATTACACAATTGATAAGGTACGAAAAGAATATGAAGCGACTGACACATACAGGCATACATTAAGTTCATAGACCTACAAAAGATTGCCATTTTTCTCTTGTACAACTATACGTTGCATTCTCAACAGTAAGCTTCCACGGCTTGGTCATATTCCAACCGGAGTGCTCAACTGACAACGTGGTATACAAAGACAACTATAACAATCATAATAAACGAACAATGAAACAACGGAGTACCCGTGCATTAAATAAAAAGGCTGCTTCCTTGGCAAAGCAAGGAAAAAGGATGGCCTTATATGGCGTTCGTTTATAAAAACAATCGTAATAGACGAACAATAAACCACTACAGAACCGCGAAGCAAGCAGAAAGGACAGACTTATATGGCGTTCGTTTATAGAACAGCGGAGAAGCTGTGTAAAGACAGCTTCACAAAAAAACAGATCCTTAACAAATTGTTATTGGTATATTTTCCCTCAGTTTAAAGAGGTTTTCTTTTCTTCTTAATAGAAATTTATAAGCAGTACTTCACCGCTGCAAAGCGCGGGGATTTTGAAAAATATATATATATATATGGAGATATGTATATATATATATATATATATATATGTGAATGAATGTATGTATATATGTATGTCTATATATATATATATATATATGTAGATATGTATATATATGTGTATATATATATGTAGATATGTATATATATGTGTAGATATGTAAATATATATATGTATATATATGTGTCTGTGTGTGTGTATATATATATATCTATGTGTATGTATGTATGTGTATATGTATATATGTTATGTGTATGTGTGTGTATGTGTGTATGTATGTATGTGTATATATACATTGATATGTATATATATATATATATGTATATATATGTGTATGTGTAGATATGTGTATATGTAGATATGTATATATATGTATATATGTATATATATGTTTATGTGTGTCTGTGTATGTATATATATATATATATATATATATGACAGCAAAACTCATAACAATGACAACACAATTACATTGACAATAATGTTATGTTATTTTTAAAATGTTTCCTTTTCTTTTTCATAACCTCTTTAACACTCTACTTCTCTGCTGCGAAGCGCGGGTATTTTGCTAGTTAAACATATAAATATGTTTGCAGAGAGCACATTGAACATGTTAAAAAATAAATATAATCTGTTGTAAATGAAAATCCTTTCTGTAAAATTAAATTATACATATATTGGCAATCAAAGACAACAGCACTCTAGTGATAGAACTGAATGATACTTCGACGCATGCACTGAGTGTGCTCTCTGCTGTTCAGTTACAATGTTAGTAGAGGTTTATATGTAAGCATGAAAGAACTGTCAGCTACAGTCATAAAAATGTATTGCAAAATATGTAATTGAATTAAACAATGGGTCACACCCCGACAGAAGAAGGTGAAAAGGACTGCTGTTAACATAGCGGATAATGAATCTACTGAAGATGCCGATTTCTGTACTCAAAACGACCTAATCAAGAAATCTGGTTAACAACGCCAGTAAAAACAAAGGCAAGGCTACATAACATCCACCTTCTGGTAGCACATCTGAATGAACAACAAACAGAAGCTAACATTGCTGTCTAAATGGAAATGTAAACATGACATGCCCTAATGGCTGCAGCATTTTAACACATAGTATATACATAAATCACAGTTCTTATCTAAACTCTTTTTGCTGTTGTGATACATTAATGTGATGAAATAGTCAATATGACAGATATCACAACAGGGAAGCACTTCTCAAACAAATGGAGCCAAGTATCTGCAGTGATCTCAACGTGTATGTTGTGTGTGTGTGTGTGTCTTTCTTTCCTTTGTCTCAGTGCCCATTACAACATAAAATAATATTATTAAGTTTCAGTAATCTTCTGCTGTTAAGATCCTGAATTGATAACCATAATTTTAGCTTTTTATTTTCTCTCAGCATCAAGTCTTTTGCTTAGTTTCTTTTGCTCTCTCCCTTTAACCCTGACTGTTTAAAGTGCACAGACTGCAGGAATTAGGGGCAGATGTTTTAGGAAGGTTTTTTTTTCAGTGACAGATGTTACTGCTATTCACCAGTCAATTTTTAACAGCCTGTCCCCAAATATGTATTCTCATTTGAGAAACACGTCTGGCCCTGTGAGACAACATTAAACTTGTTACACAGAAGCGGGGTAATGGCCATCTCTGCTGCTTCATATCTACAATATCAATCCACAAATGTCTGATTATGATCACTAGTTCCTAATCATGAATATTTGAAGGTGTGGTTCATGTTTGTAGTTCTTACTTCAGCAGGTTGGTTCTGGCAGGACCCTACTTTTGACAGGGTGGGTGAAGCATTTTAAAGATGGTTACAATGACTTCCAGGGATAAGCCTCATAGCAGTCACCATCACACAGCCTCTACAGGATACAAAAGAAAAGGGTTAATGCTCTGTTTAGAGATGACAAACATGTGCCGGTGAGAGAAATAGCAGCACAGCTAGACATAGGACTTGATGCAGGTCCAGAGATAACTAACCCACCATAAACATTTTTCTCACTTTTACTGACTGAAGAACACAAACTTGAGCCTATAAACATCTCATCACAATATCAAAATGATGTAGAAGATTTTTTGTCCAGTATTATGACAAGTGATGAAAGTTGGTTTCATTTTGAATCTAAGACAAAATGTCAGAGCTTGGAATGGCATCACCTGAATTCACCAAGAAAAATGAAGTTAAAGATAGTACCATCAGCTGCAAAGGTTATGGGTCCCATCTTTTCTGATGCAGGGGGGTGTGTTGTGGTCAAATGTCTACAGCCTAGAGAAAGCATAAATGCTACTCATCGTTTTCAAACAATAAAGCTCTTTAGTGCATTGTGTGATACACACCCCGGAAGAAGTTAATTCTGCAGCACCACTCTGCCATACTCTACTCATCTGACCTTGGAAGAAATTGAGAAAATGGAATCTGAAGTTCCCATGTTAAATTTTGTCATCTTCAAACAAAGCATAGTTTTTGGAAAGAAAAACCCTTGTTAATAATATAATTAATTGCATAATGTAAGTATGCAACAATTGACATAAGCCTCTATTTACTGTTACTATTACTATTTATTGTTAAGTCTAAAGGTTTGTTAGTTAATTTATGATTGATTATTCAGATGAAGATAATATGAAGAAAAAAATGAATTTTAACATTTAGGTTGTAACTGCTGTATTAATTTTAACCAAAAATTAAAGTTTGTATTTCCTTTTTTTCTAACTACATTACAAAGTCGATTTAGGCCATTACTGAATGAAATGAAGCTGATTTTGCAGCTGAAGAATAAACTGATATAGTAACATTGCATGATAACAGTGATTTGTTCATAGATCTCTCTAACACTTATAAATGGTGTAAGTATTTAACTGGTTCTCCCAGTGTGGCTGGCTTGAATATACAGTACATGGTCAATGCTGCAGCCTTATAAATGCTGTATTCTAAGTATTTTATTACACTAACTTGCCAGCTACTGTCTAACACTGACATATTTACTTGTTTGGCTTTCTTGGGTTTTTGGAACTAGTGGCAAATTAATCTGAGGAGCATTCAGTCTAAAGGTAGAGTTGGCAAGACTGTGGGTATAAAATGACTTGAAGATTTCCAAATTATATGCGGAAGAGTATAGGTGAATTAGTTCCAAAAGACTAAAAGAAGCTCTGTGTAGAAAACATTTAGCATTGGGACCTTATGAAAGTTCATTGCAAAAAGTTGTTCTAATAGTTGTGATATAGCATGTTTCTAGTGAAGGATTATGTGAAGCATTCACCATTACTTGGTGTTCTTTCAAGCTATGTGTTTACCTTAAGTCATGTATTTTATATTTATTTTGATATTCTTAGGCCTGTTTCCTAATCTGTTTGGGGGGTAGTCTGAAATTTGGTAAATAAGTAAATTTTTGAATGTCAGCCAGCAATCAGAAGAAATCATTATCCATCCATCCATCCATCCATCCATCCTCTTCCACTTATCCGAGATCGGGTCGCAGGGGCAGCAGCTTGAGCAGAGATGCCCAGACTTCCCTCTCCCCGGCCACTTCTTCTAGCTCTTCCGGGGGAATCCCAAGGCGTTCCTAGGCCAGTAGGGAGACATAGTCCCCTCCAGCGTGTCCTGGGTCTTCCCCAGGGCCTCCTCCTGGTTAGACGTGCCCTGAACACCACACCAGGGAGGCATCCAGGAGGCATCCTGATTAGATGCCCGAGCCACCTCATCTGACTCCTCTCGATGTGGAGGAGCAGCAGCTCTACTCTGAGCCCCTCCCAGATGACTGAGCTTCTCACCCTATCTTTAAGGGAAAGCCCAGACACCCTGCAGAGGAAACTCATTTCAGCCACTTGTATTCGCGATCTCGTTCTTTCGGTCACTACCCATAGCTCATGACCATATGTGAGGGTAGGAACATAGATCTACTGGTAAATTGAGAGCTTTGCCTTACGGCTCAGCTCCTTTGTCGCCACGACAGACCGATGCAGAGCCCGCATCACTGCGGATGCCGCACTAATCTGCCTGTCGATCTCGCACTCCATTCTTCCATCACTCGTGAACAAGACCCCGAGATACTTGAACTCCTCCACTTGGGGTAGGATCTCGCCCCCTTTTCCGGCTGAGGACGATGGTCTTGGATTTGGAGGTGCTGATTCCCATCCCAGCCGCTTCACACTCAGCTGCGAACCGACCCAGATAGAGCTGAAGATCACGTCCTGATGAAGCAAACAGGACAACATCATCTGCAAAAAGCAGTGACCCAATCCTGAGTCCACCAAACCGGACCCCCTCAACGCCCTGGCTGCACCTAGAAATTCTGTCCATAAAAGTTATGAACAGAATCTGTGACAAAGGGCAGCCCTGGTGGAGTCCAATTCTCACTGGAAATGGGTTTGACTTACTGCCGGCAATGCGAACCAAGCTCTGACACCGTTGTAGAGGGACAGAACAGCCCTTATCAGGGGGTCTGGTACCCCATACTACTGGAGCACCCCCCACAGGATTCCCCGAGGGACACGGTCGAACGCCTTTTCCAAGTCCACAAAACCCATGTAGACTGGTTGGGCAAACTCCCATGCACCCTCCAGGACCCTGCTAAGGGTGTAGAGCTTGTCCACTGTTCCGCGACCAGGATGAAAACCACAGTGTTCCACCTGAATCCGAGGTTCGACTATCTGACGGACCCTCTTCTCCAGGACCCCCGAATAGACTTTTCCAGGGAGGCTGAGGAGTGTGATCCCTCTGTAGTTGGAACACACCCTCCGGTCCCTCTTCTTTAAGAGGAGGACCACCACCCCGGTCTGCCAATCCAGAGGCACTGTCCCTGATGTCCATGCGATGTTGCAGAGACGTGTCAACCAAGACAGTCCTACAACATCCAGAACCTTGAGGAACTCCGGGTGTATGTCATCCACCCCTGGGGCCCTGCCACCAAGGAGTTTTTTGACCACCTCGGTTACCTCAGTCCCAGAGATGGGGGAGCCTACCTTCAAGTCTCCAAGCTCTGCTTCCTCATTGGAAGGCATGTTAGTGGGATTAAGGAGGTCTTCGAAGTACTACCCCCACCGACCCACAACGTCCCAAGTTGAGGTCAGCAGCACACCATACCCACCATATACAGTGTTGACACTGCACTGCTTCCCCCTCCTGAGACGCCGGATGGTGGACCAGAATCTCCTCGAAGCCGTCCGAAAGTCGTTCTCCATGGCCTCCCCAAACTCCTTTTGCCTCAGCAACCACTGAAGCCGCATTCCACTTGGCCTGCCAGTACCTATTAGCTGCCTCTAGAGTCCCACAGGACAGAAGGGTCCTGTAGGACTCCTTCTTCAGCTTGACAGCATCCCTCACCACCGGTGTCCACCAACGGGTTCGGGGATTGCCGCCACGACAGGCACCGACCACCTTACAGCCACAGCTTCAGTAAGCCGCCTCAACAATAGAGGCACGGAACATGGCCCATTCGGACTCAATGTCCCCCACTTCCCTCGGGACGTGGTCAAAGTTCTGCCAGAGGTGGGAGTTGAAGCTACTTCAGACAGGGGACTCTGCCAGACGTTCCCAGAAGACCCTCACAACACATTTGGGCCTACCAGGCCTGACCGGCATCCTCCCCCACCATCGGAGCCAACTCACCACCAGGTGGTGATCAGTTGACAGCTCCACCCCTCTCTTCACCCGAGTGTCCAAGACATGTGGCCGCAAGTCCGATGACACGACCACAAAGTTGATCATCGAACTGAGGCCTAGGGTGTCCTGGTGCCAAGTGCACATATGAACACGCCTATGCTTGAACATGGTGTTCATTATGGACAATCCGTGACGAGCACAGAGGTCCAATAACAAAACACCACTCGGGTTCAGATCGGGGGGGGAGGGGGGGAATTCCTCCCAATCACAACCTTCTAAGTCTCACTGTCATTGCCCACTTGAGCATTGAAGTCTCCTAGCAGTACGAGGGAGTCCCGAGAAGGTATGCCCTCTAGCACCTCCTCCAGGGACTCCAAAAAGGGTGGGTACTCCAAACTGCTGTTCGGCGCATACACACAAACAACAGTTAGGACCCATCCCCCCACCCGGAGGCAGAGGGAGGCTTCCCTCTCATGCACCGGGGTAAACCCCAATGAACAGGCTCCAAGTCAGGGGGAATTAAGTATGCCCACACCTGCTCTGCGCCTCTCACCGGGGGCAACTCCAGAGTGGTAGGGAGTCCAGCCCCTCTCAAGGAGATTGGTTCCAGAGTCCAAGCTGTGCGTCGAGGTGAGCCCGACTATACTGTATCTAGCCTGAACCTCTCGACCTTGCGCTTTAGCTCAGGCTCCTTCCCCTTCAGAGAGGTGACATTCCACGTCCCAAGAGCCAGCTTCTGTAGCCGAGGATCGGACCGCCAAGGTCCCCGCCTTCAGCCACCACCCAACTCACACTGCACCCGACCTCCTTGGCCCCTCCCAAAGGTGGTGAGCCCATGGGAAGGGGGACCCACGTTGCCTCTTCGGGCTGTGCCCGACCGAACCCCATGGGTGCAGGCCCGGCCACTAGGCACGCACCATCGAGCCCCACCTCCAGGCCTGGCTCCAGAGGGAGGCCCCGGTGACCCGCGTCCGGGTGAGGGAAAACACTGTCCAAATTTTTTCTTCTTCATAGGAGGATTTGCTGAACCATTATATATTCATTACAAAATGTAAAATTTAAATAATCTTTATCCAAATTAATTTTGCTATTTAGCACTAGATTTTTTTCAGGGTGTACTAATATAAAAAGATTACACCATTGACACATAGCTTATAAGGATACAAACAGCACAATGAAATTTGACAGGCTTAACTTGTTATAACTTGAAACCCTGCATTCCTAGAAAATCATTTAGACTGGCGAAATTGTACAGAGATGTGACCTGTATTTATCCTTCATAACATTCTGTCATGATTGTATATATACATAATTAAACCTAATTTCAGTTGTATGGTTTGAACCAACAGGACAAAACTATTGTGTACTCATCACAGTCCTAAGATTTTATAATCATCCTCTCAGCTTGACACAAAACACTTGACAGGTTTTACTTTGCGTAGGGTTATTCAATATATATATTTATTCACATCTTAGATCTTACTTATTTCTATATATTCATAGAATTGTTGGGTACATGCAGCTTAGGTTTTGTGTGAATTGGAAAGCAACAGTGGATAGGGCAACAATTAAACTAATTCATACTGATAAAATTCAGAGTTGCCATTCAAACTAACCTGTATGGAATTGGCACTGGCGAAATCATAGTACCAGCAGAAAACCCATATGAATACAAAGAGATTATGCAAATGTTATGCAGTGCCGGAGTCAAGATTTATACTCTGAACTTTGGAATTGTGAAGCAGCAGTGCTACTGACTATAACAACATACCACTTTTTCTTTTTTGTTTTTTTTATTTTTTGGAGAATTATATAATTATATCACTTGTACAGTAAAATTGCTTTCACTCTTTTAAATATTCATGTTAACCCAGCCACATGGGATGCTCAAACCAGTGTGTTTCTTCGTGCCGGTCCCAAGCCCAGATAAATGGGGAGGGTTACGTCAGGAAGGGCATCCGGTGTAAAATTTTGCCAAATCAATATGCGGACAACCATACAAATTTCCATACCGGATTGGTCGAGCCCCGGGTTAACAATGACCGCCACCAGTACTGTTAGCCAACAGGGTGCTGGCGGAAATTGGGCTACTGTTGGTCAAAGAAGAAGAAGGACAAGAAGAGGGGGAGACGTGTCCAGAGGCAGAAGGAGAGGAGAAAAGTAAAGAGAGTGGAACTGAGGGTAGGAACTTTGAATGTTGGCAGTATGACTGGTAAGGGAAGAGAGTTAGAAGATATGGTGGAGAGAAGGAAGGTTGATATATTGTGCAAGCAAGAGACTAAATGGAAGGAGAGTAAGGCCAAGTGGACTGGAGTTGGATTCAAATTGTTCTATCATGGTGTGGATGGGAGGAGAAATGGGGTAGGTGTTATTCTGAAGGAACAGTATGTCAAGAGTGTTCTGGAGGTGAAAAGAGTGTCAGGCAGAGTAATGATTATGAAGCTGGAAATTGGAGGTGTGATGATGAATGTTGTTACTGCATATGCACTGCAAGTTGGGTGTGCAATGGGTGAGAAAGAAGAACTCCTTGGTGGCAGTGAGTTGGATGAAGTGATGAACAGTGTACCCAAGGGACAGAAAGTGGTGATTGGAGCGGATTTCAATGGACATGTTGGTGAAGGGAACAGTGGAGACGAGGAGGTGATGGGTGTGTATGGCATCAATGAGAGGAATGAAGAAGGTCAGAGGATAGTGGATTTTGCCAAAATGATGGACATGGCTGTGATGAATACGTATTTTAAGAAGAGGAAGGAACATAGGGTTACGTGCAAGAGTGGAAGAAGATGCACACAGGTAGATTACATCCTATGCAGAAGAGTCAATCTTAAGGAGACTGAAGACTGCAAAGTGGTGGCAGGGGAAAGTGTAGTTAAGCAGCATAGGATGGGGGTCTGTAGGATGATGTTGGAGATCAAGAAGAGGAAGAGAGTGAGGGCATAGCCAAGGATCAAATGGTGGAAGTTGAAAAAGGAAGACTGTAAGGTTGAGTTTAGGGAGGAGGTGAGACAGGTAGGGGGAGGCAGTGAAGAGTTACCAGACAGCTGGGAAACTACAGCAAATGTAGTAAGGGTGACAGCAAGAAGGGTGCTTGGCGTGACATCTGGAAAGAGGAAGGAGGAAAAGAAAACCTGGTGGTGGATTGAGGAAATACAGGAGAGTATACAGAGGAAGAGGATGGCAAAGAAGAAGTGGGACAGTCAGAGAAATGCAGAAAGTAGACGAGTACAAGGAGATAAGGCGCAAGGTAAAGAAAGAGGTGGCGAAGGCTAAAGAAAAGGTGTATGATGAGTTGTATGAGAGGTTGGACACTAAGGAGGGAGAAAAGGACCTGTACCGATTGGCTTGACAGAGGGACCGAGCTGGGAAAGATGTGCAGCAGGTTAGGGTGATAAAGGATAAAGATGGAAACGTACTCACAAGCGAGGAGAGTGTGTTGAGCAGATGGAAAGAGTACTTTGAGAGGCTGATGAATGAAGAGAACGAGAGAGAGAAGAGGTTGGATGATGTGGAGATAGTGAATCAGGAAGTGCAACGGATTAGCATAGAGGAAGTAAGGACAGCTATGAAGATGATGAAGAATGGAAAATGGTCCAGATGACATACCTATGGAAGCATGGAGGTGTTTAGGAGAGATGGCAGTGGAGTTTTTAACCAGATTGTTTAATGGAATCTTGGAAAGTGAGAGGATGCCTGAGGAGTGGAGAAGACGTGTACTGGTGCTGATATTTAAGAATAAGGGGGATGTGCAGGACTGCAGTAACTACAAGGGAATAAAATTGATGAGCCACAGTATGAAGTTATGGGAAAGAGTAGTGGAAGCTAGGTTAAGAATTGAGGCGATGATTAGTGAGCAGCAGTATGGTTTCATGGCAAGAAAGAGCACCACAGATGCGATGTTTGCTCTGAGGATGTTGATGGAGAAGTTTAGAGAAGGCCAGAAGGAGTTGCATTGCGTCTTTGTGGACCTGGAGAAAGCATATGACAGGGTGCCTCGAGAGGAGCTGTGGTATTGTATGAGGAAGTCGGGGGTGGCAGAGAAGTATGTAAGAGTTGTACAGGATATGTACGAGGGAAGTGTGACAGTGGTGAGATCTGCGGTGCATTCAACGTGGAGGTGGGATTACATCAGGGATCAGCTTTGAGCCTTTTTTATTTGCAATGGTGATGGACAGGTTGACAGATGAGATTAGACAGGAGTCCCCGTGGACTATGATGTTTGCTGATGACATTGTGATCTGTAGCGATAGTAGGGATCAGGTTGAGGAGACCCTGGTGAGGTGGAGATATATGCTCTAGAGAGGAGAGGAATGAAGGTCAGTAGGAACAAGACAGAATACATGTGTGTAAATGAGAGGGAGGTCAGTGGAATGGTGAGGATGCAGGGAGTAGAGTTGGTGAAGGTGGATGAGTTTAAATACTTGGGATCAAATGTACAGAGTAACAGGGATTGTGGAAGAGAGGTGAAAAAGAAAGTGCAGGCAGGGTGGAATGGGTGGAGAAGAGTGTCAGGAGTAATTTGTGACAGACGGGTATCAGCAAGAGTGAAAGGAAAGGTCTACAGGACAGTAGTGAGACCAGCTATGTTATATGGGTTGGAGATGGTGGCACTGACCAGAAAGCAGGAGACAGAGCTGGAGGTAGCAGAGTTAAAGATGCTAATATTTGCACTGGGTGTGACGAGGATGGATAGGATTAGAAATGAGTACATTAAAGGGTCAGCTCCAGTTGAACAGTTGAGAGACAAAGTCAGAGAGGCGAGATTGCGTTGGTTTGGACATGTGCAGAGGAGAGATGCTAAGGATAGAGCTGCCAGGGAAGAGGAAAAGAGGAAGGCCTAAGAGAAGGTTTATGGATGTGGTGAGAGAGGACATGAAGGTGATGGGTGTAACAGAGCAAGATGCAGAGGACAGAAAGATATGGAAGAAGATGATCCGCTGTGGCAACCACTAACGGGAGCAGCCAAAAGAAGACAAAAAAGAAAGAAGTCTTAGCAATCATGTTTTGCTTCTTTCCAAACAAACAAAATATTAGGAATTAAAAAGCAGAGCAAAAAGTTGTATGTCTTAAATTAGTCTATGAATTATAAAACAAGTGATGAAAACTTATTTTGTAGAACAGACAGGCAAATTGCATTTGAGAACAGTTCATCATGCAACAAATATTTTCACATAATATTCACATAAACCATAGTGGAAACAAATTTTGGCATTAATCTGGCAATAGATCAAATGAAGCAATGTTAGACTGATCTTTGCAGAATAGTGTGTAATGGGGGGGGGGGGGGGGGGGGGTGTTAAAGATTGCTGATGTTATAAGAAAAATAGAAATTTGGCAGCTTTCAAATAAATTGTTAGGTTTGATTGAACTTTTTGACTGGCATCTTTTTTTAAAGAGGTGCTTTACACATCAAATAAATATTAATGTAAAGATCTTTATAACATAGATGCTTTATGAAGTATAATTTCTCTTTTGCCTTTTAAGCTTTATTGTGATTCAAAGATTACTTTTTTAGCTATTTTTTTAAGCAAAATCTCTATAGTTCCCACTGTAGATATGAAGTATAGTAGAGAAAATAATATTTCTGATTTTCAAATAGAGAAGAAAAGTTTTTCAAGTAGGCTGTACTTTCTCAGAAATCCATTAGAATAACACAGAAGTAACCTTAGTATTCAACAGTGTAAGCTTCTGCACATTCCACAAAATAAACACAGGAGATTTTAATGAAGCAAGAAATTAAATGTGACTTGATTTTTAATGGTGCAAAGTGTGAATTAGATCAGCTGGAAATATCTGCTTAATGCTCTTAAGAAGGGGAATATACTTTTGCTGGAATAAGTATTTCAAGGTTTGTGTGATTAAAATGACAAGGTTAAACAATGCACTTTTATTGAATGTTATATTCAGTACAGAAATCTTTTAACAATAACTGTGATAGGTGGCTTGGATGAACCCTGTTACGTTGCCTAGCTGGGAGGCCAGCATAATAGGCAGTTAGAGGCAAGTCATCCCCTGTCTCACCCAGGAGGCAGACATGCCATTCCAACCTAGAAGGATGAATGGCTTAACTGTTATCCTGTCAGGATTTGACAAAAGATCATTGCCCAACTGAGAGGCCAGTGTGGTGGATGAATACTGAGAGACTGTCTTCCAAGATTGTATGCTTCTCTGCTGCTCTGCAGGGTAGCATTCCTGAACCGTCGTACCCAAACACACATGCAGGGTGTGCCAGGAACTGTGGTTCTGTGAGATAGCCCTACAGGGTTCCATGTTATTACCAGGGGGAGCTGCAGGGAATGGCTTTTCTACTTTTTGGGGATTCCATCTGACCCAGAAATGTTTCTTCTGTGCCGAATCATGACATCGACAATCGTGGCATTCTATGATAAAAATAGTAGTAAAAAGTAAAAGTAGTAAGATAAGATTTTGCCATTTTTATTGTTTTCAGTGTGTATTTCTTCTTCTTAGAATATAATATGTGGCCTATCAGGCATGTGCTAAACGATTTCTAATCTGTAAAATCACATCTGATGTGGATTTTGTTACTGGCATTTCTCACTTGTTCTCCTTGCTTCTGTTTGGAGCATTCAAAAGCATTTATAGTTTGTTTTGTCTTGGTAGAGTAATATATTTCTCTACTTTCCCCTTTTGTATTATTAATATGTAGCCTTTTGTCAGGATGCCTCAAATCTCTCAGACTTACCACTGTTTATAAGGTACTGTACCGTATAACTGCTCCCCACCTTCCCTTCTACATGTATAACCTCAGGCAAAAGACAAGCAGGAGTTGAGTTATAATTTAAACAATATATTATTGATAATATTCATAAATAATAACAATTTGCAAAGTACATTTGAATATTGGCAACAATACATCCTGATAAATGGTGATGTGCAGTTTCAGGCGGCACACAGACTTCTTAGTTACTTAAAATATCTCTAGTTAAGGCATCATTTTGTGGTCAGCTTTCTTCAAAACAGGCCGCATGCCTGTCTCAATATGGCTGCTGAGCTGTGCTCTTCATTGTGTTGTCTTTTTCAGTTTGTGGTATGAGATGGTCTTTCATCAGTTTGGTAAGAGAGAGAAAGAGATGGGTAAAGCAAGCAAATTTATAGGTTTCCTGTCCAATCCCTACAGCCAATAGGGCGTCATGGTACTTAAAGGTTTTTGATACAAGCCAGCTCCAAACAGCCATAATTCAGACCAATGGGGGTGACAGAAAACATCTTCACACCTGCCACCCCCCAAAACCATACAGTATGTTAAGTCAGGGGTTCCCAAACTTTTGGACGTCAAGTACCACATGAGGTTAAGTGAGTTGCGTTGCGTACCACCCGAATTTTTAACAAAAAAATTAAAAAGCAAGTACTGCAATGACTGATTAATTCTTAATTAGGTAATATACAGCAAATTCATGACACTGACTACAACCGCCCCGAAATCTGAATAAAAGTTAAAGAATTGGAAGAAATTATGCATAAAATTAATGAAAAAATTTGTGCATGTACATAAATTGATAACTTCCGCCCCGAAACTAAATCCTGCCTTCGGCCTGTATGTGACACAGTTACTGAAGATGAAATGGTATCGGCTTTGTGCTTAGATCTAGTGACTACGATGCAATACAGCGGCAGTGCACGTATAAGAACAAACGCGAGCGGTTTCTGTGAGGCAGATTTACCGAAGACTAAATAGTGTCGGCGTTGTGCTTTCATCTAGTGACCAAAAGCTCAAACAGTGAAGAAGTAGAAGTTGACTTCCGTGAAATGGAATTATGGTAGCGTTAAATGAACTAAATACTGATTTAAATAATAGGTTTTATTTATTCAGATGACGAAATTTCACACCACACTAAATTTGGGAATCCACATATTATTGTATTTAAACAGTTTCATTGGTTTTTGCTCACAACAGGCTTGTCATAAAGGGTTTTGCACAGATAAATTAAATTTCAGGGACCGCGATGCGTACTACCTGAAAAGGCTCCACAGTTTGGGAACCGCTGTGTTAAGTTAAAGCTTGGCAGTTAGGCAGCCTGACTTTCCTGTGAGGGTTGACTGAGAAACAGCAGAGAAACACTTGCCAAACTTGTTTTAGGCACTTCCCCCAACCCTGTCGTAAAATTACAAAGAGACTCAGTCCTAGAAGGGGGGTAAGGGGTTCTTAAACCATCAAACCATTGCTGTTATTATCAATAATATACCACTAATATTACATTGCTTTGTCTAAGTTACAAATAAAGACATACAAAATATTTATCAACTTGTATACAAAATTTCACATCACAACATAGTTGAACAATCAGTTATGTTGGGAGACTTAATACATTACCATTTTGCGATTTTATTGAAGAATTATTGTTGATAAAGTGATGTTGCCATTCTACACATTCTGGGGCTTGCCAGGTTTTATTATCCACGATGACATGAAGTGCAAAGGTGTCAGACACACTCAAATAAGGGGCAGCTTCAGGCTTCTGAATCTGGTTGCACTTTCACTCCCAAGCATGTTTGGCCACTGTCAATAATACCTTCTATTCTTTTACCTCCAGAATGGATTCACAGACCAACCGCTGATGTCACTTTCTAAACCAACTACTGACATCACTTTCTCAACTGCTAAAATGGAAGTCTGCCACTTCCACTCTAGACAATAAAGGCACCCAAAGCCGACGCTGATTGTGGAACCCCTGTCTGAGTGTGATATACTAGAAACAACTCCCTGCACAGGGAAAGCGGATCTTAAAGACAGAAATACAACATCCTTTGTGGACCAATACTGACAATATGCAAACTGGATATATTCCAGACTACCCAGCATATTCCATGTAATTTGACCCAGCACCTGAAAGCACTTCATCATGATTGGGGTGAGTACCAGTGGTCTATAGTCACTTAAAAGGTCCACTTTTGTTTTCTTTGGCAGTGGGATAATTATTATTTTGAAGAAGGTGGCAATCACTAGTTCTGCCTGGGAGATATTAAATATGTCATTTAAATTATCAGCTGTATAGTCGATGCAGGTTTTCAAATTGCAACATGAATTTTTTAAGACAGGATGATTTATAACTGATGACTTAATTAAAACTTGCTTAAAACTTCAACTTATGTTATTCACATAAACAAACGATTGATATGTGTGGTTGCAAGCAGCATAATCACAATTAAACTGGGTGCAGAAAAGATTAACTTCATCCAAAAGAGAATATGTGAATGGAGAGGAATATTTTGTATCATTTGAAAAAGTGTCGATTTATAGTCGACATTTACTGTATAATGTGTAGGCATGTTGGGCAAGAACACTGTTTTGAGTGTTAATTAAACTATTTCCACATGACAATTACTTTAATCTGTTTGGAGGTTTTGAATTACTTGACCAAACTTAGAATGCAGTTGGTATTAAATGTGCTATGTTCTATTTTGTATTCCAAGATACAGCACTTGAATACGATCTAGTAAACCTGTCCACTTTAACAGGATATGCTGATGAGCGGACCAGAATAAGTTAACCTGTATGTATTAAATGAGTGAGTGTATGTTTCTGCTATTCAGTATGTGATTTATTGTGTATTCCCATTTGTTTGTGTGTGTGTGTGTTATTTTTAAATATATTTTTAAAGATTGCTGCTGTTTTTGTTTCCAACAGGACCATTTTTTTTTGTATTACAAGTTAAGTTTTCATACCCTTATCCATCTCAGATGCATTATTGATTAGTCTTGATGAAGACTCAGACAGCATTTTAACAATATGCACTGACAATATGAACAATATATCAAAATATATTAAGAAAATTCACCCTTCAACAGTGTTAGGGAAAGATGGGAAAGGAACCTTTAAATCAGCATCTCAGAAAAGGCATAGAACTCATTCATAAATAAAATATGCTCTAGTTCTATATGTGATAAACATTCCATAATTCAGCAAAAAATATTTAATCAGTCACAGTTATCACATGTAACATTGTCTAAAATATACAGTACCTACGGCAAGATCAAGCTTGTGACCATTGACATCTTACTCCATCATCACTAGGCAATATTTTTTTGGAAAGCACTTACTTAACATATTATTTTACACATATCTGTTTAAATATTTCTTGGGTAGCCTTAATCCATTAATAGTGATATCTGGTGTACTCCCAAATGGGATTAAAGTGGATAGGAAGAAATCAATTCTAATATCCTATACCACATTGCTAACCTTTAGACTTGTTTTTGTTAACTGCAGGAATCCCAACCAACCTTCTGTAACTCAGTGGATAAACAACATTCCATATTATTACAAATTAGACAAAATCTAATTCTCTCAAAGATGATATGTCCAAGACATTTTTAAAACATGGCATGAATTCATTAATGTATTTTTAGATTAAGCATGCCAGGCCCGTAAATGATTATTGTATTTAGAGGTTAGAAATGTGGTAAATCAGCGGATGAAAAAAAGCTTTTAAAAAAGACAGTGGATTTAGCTGTAGGCACGGAGGCTTTTTAAAGTTTATAGGTACATGATGAAAGTGCTGTTTGGTTAAAGCCAGCATATTGGAAGCTTTGGAGTTTATTCCATGACATGTACAAATAAATAACAATGAAGCTGGTGATTTCAAAGTTTGTGGAAAAACTTCTATAAGGGCTGGTGTTATTTGGGCAATGCTAATGTTCTTCATGAATACAGAGAAGTCTGTTCTGTGGTAATTAAGTCTGCATTAAATAAAAGACATAATGAGAGACTTTTAACTTTTTTAAGAAAATACAAATCATTGCATCTTGCCTGAAGAAGCAGCCTGAGTTGCTTCGAAAGTTTGCATATTGTAATCTCTTTAGTTAGCCAATAAAAGGTGTAATTTTGCTTGACTTCTCACTACATTCACAATGGCTAACATGGTACAACACCCTAGTATTAAGGAAATGAAAGTCCTTCCCCTCAAAATTTTATAAATTAAGCTTTTGAAGTGTCAAATTTGTTGAAAGTTCTGACTTATGGAATCTGCTATCAATTGAGATTTCATTTGCAAGTTGAGATACCCCTTTTGTAATTAAGATTGAAAGGAAACCGCAATAGTTTTGGAGATAGATGAGCCAAGGTCAAATGTTAGGGCAAAAATGGAAAAGAACATTTTTCAAGGGCACTAACCACAACTTTTAAGACTTATGGATAGAAATTCTGATAATACTGAGTTGGTAGGAGGACTGAGTAGTTGTAATGTGGAACCATTCAGCCTTAAACTGGAGACAATTAATTATTTAAGGTAGGGGAAATAGATTTTATGGTGGCATGTTTTCATTAGTGACAGGACTCCGTCTACAGACATGTGTTTCTAGCCAAAACTAGCAGTAGTTTATTTTTGGGAAGGTAAGGTGATGATGTTGCATTGATGACTGTGATAAAATTTATTAGCTGGTTGGTGGAGAAATGTTTAAACTAAAGAACTACTGGGTTTATTTTCTTATCGAAAGTGATGTCAAGACAATTTGTGCTTAAAAATTCAATGAACTACACAGTAATAATAAAAATATTATGGTATGCAAAACGTGAATGCTGAAGACATAGTAAAATGGCATTGTAGAAATACTAAACCATGGGAAGAAAAAACGAGTAGAGGTGTAAATGAATATTTTCTTTTAATGTAAACTTATTCAAATTTTCCACTTGCAGTTATATATATATATACAGTATATATATTATTTGCACATAAGTTTGATTTTTATTACAACAGAAATCTGACTAAGCATAAGTGATGGCTTTGATTATAATATAAACAGCACATTCAATTTTCATTTTTCCATCTGTTTCTCCAGACACTCTCAAGAAACTAATAACAATAACTTAACTTATGACAACATAGCTTAACATTTTTAAGCAAGAGCAACTAATTATTAAAATCTGGGTTTCAGCACCATTTTGTAGTGTGCTTCAGTGTTTAAAACCAATCCTGAAGGATACTGGCAACCAACAAGTGGGGACAAAACTGCAGTTATATGCTCAAATACTCACATTTTGATAATAATTCCTTAAACTGAGTTTTGAACAAGCTGTGCCCTTTTTATTTCTTTCTTTTGGCATTTATGTTAAATGTGCTTTGCAGTAACATACCAATCTAAAATTAAACTGATTTAGACTCAAGGCCCCACATCCTTGAAATGAACACATTTTTTACAGGTATTAACAGGAAGAATCTTTTGGTTTCCATGTGTCTGTCCTAATCTTTTCTAACCTTTTATTAATTAAATCCATCTCAAACAAAATGACTTAACACTAGAATTACCAAAGCCTACGAAAAAACGCGTAAACCCACCCCACCTTAAATCCTTTCGCACCTCTCCATCAGCATCTTTTTTCTTGTAAATGTGCAGATCAAGACAAGCAGCAAAGCAAACTACTATTCCATCCCCCCAACGCCGCAGAACGGGCATAAAGTTCTCCCAGCTCAAGCCTTGATTACCTGGAAGTCAGGTACCTAGAGTTGTATAGGGAAATAATAGATTGTTATTTGGAACGCATACATTTCATGTGTTTTCCATTTCTACAACAATCTGTGTAAACACATTGTTAAAACAGAAACATTTTTCATATTTTAGTAATAAATGACAAAATGTCGACATGAACTGTATAATATGTGAAGCATGAAGTCCAAAGATCAAATAAACACTTTCACAAAAGATACAAGGATGATACAACAGCTTCTGTGGCGCAGTGGTCAGAACTGCTCACTTATAATCAAGAGTCCCCAGTTCGATCCTGACTGCCTCGTAAATTTACCATTTTGAGTAGTGAGCTGCTCATATTGTTAATATTATACAATAAAAACATACATTTGATTTGCGTCTGTAACAACTGGTGTAAATTTATGGTACTTGTAAAAGTTAGCTTCTTTTTCACTTTTATTCTGTCAGTCACAATCACGCGTCAGCATAAATTTACAGCCGATCTGACGCTGTTCGTTTTCAAATAATATTGCATCAGTGCAACCGTGTTTTCTAATTGGTACTATTCAGATCATAAAATGATTTCTTCAAAATGACACATATGTTTGTCTCTTTATTTCCCCCTGGCGCTGCGTTGACATCATGCACCAGAAGGCTTGAGTTTATTCAGTGCGAGCAGGAGCATGTGGGTGGCCGGTTGCTGTGTGCTACAACATGCTGGCGGCGATGAACACACTTGTACTGTACAAGGCATGCATGGGTCCATTGAGAAAGCGTTGTCGCTTCTTACAAGAAAAGGCGATGGAAAAAGAAAAGGAGGGTGCAACATCGACAAGCTTCTGTTCCAAGACCGCTGCTTCCCCCAGGAAAGCAAACTCAGTCAGTCAGTGCCAGGTGCCCCTTCAATGTAATAGGAACCACAGCACAGATAGATAGATAGATAGATAGATAGATAGATAGATAGATAGATAGATAGATAGATAGATAGATAGATAGATAGATAGATAGATAGATAGATAGATAGATAGATAGATAGATACTTTATTAATCCCGGGGGAAATTCACATACTCCAGCAGCAAAAATATTAAATTAAAGAGTAATAAAAAATGCAGGTAAAAAACAGACAATAACTTGAATAATGTTCAACGTTTACCCCCTAAGGTGGAATTGAAGAGTCGCATAGTTTGGGGGAGGAATGATCTTCTCAGTCTGTCAGTGGAGCAGGACAGTGACAGCAGTCTGTCGCTGAAACTGCTCCTCTGTCTGGAGATGACACTGTTTAATGGATGTAGTGGATTCTCCATAATTGATAGGAGCCTGCTGAGTGCCCGTTGCTCTGCTACGGATGTCAAACCGTCCAGCTCTATGCCAACAATAGAGCCTGCCTTCCTCACCAGTTTGTCCAGGCGTGAGGCATCCTTCTTCTTAATGCTGCCTCCCCAGCACACCACTGCGTAGAAGAGGGCACTCGCCACAACCATCTGATAGAACATCTGCAGCATCTTACTGCAGATGTTGAAGGATGCCAGTCTTCTAAGGAAGTACAGGCGGCTCTGTCCTTTCTTGCACAGAGAATCAGTATTGGCAGTCCAGTCCAATTATCGTCCAGCTGCACTCCCAGGTATTTATAGGTCTGCACCCTCTGCACACAGTCACCTCTGATGATCACGGGGTCCATGAGGGGCCTGGGTCTCCTAAAATCCACCACCAGTTCCTTGGTTTTGCTGGTGTTCAGTTGTAGGTGGTTTAAGTTGCACCATTTAACAAAGTCCTTGATGAGGTTTCTATACTCCTCCTCCTGCCCACTCCTGATGCAGCCCACGATAGCAGTGTCGTCAGCAAACTTTTGCACGTGGCAGGACTCCGAGTTATATTGGAAGTCCGATGTATATAGGCTGAACAGGACCGGAGAAAGTACAGTCCCCTGCGGCGCTTCTGTGTTGCTGACCACAATGTCAGATCTGCAATTCCCGAGACGCACATACTGAGGTCTGTTTGTAAGATAGTCCACGATCCATACCACCAGGTATGAATCTACTCCCATCTCTGTCAGCTTGTCCCTAAGGAGCAGAGGTTGGATGGTGTTGAAGGCGCTAGAGAAGTCTAGAAACATAATTCTTACAGCGCCACTGTCTCTGTCCAAGTGGGAGAGGGATCGATGTAGCATATAGATGATGGCATCTTCCGCTCCCACCTTCTCCTGGTATGCGAACTGCAGAGGGTCGAGGGCGTGTTGGACCTATGGCCTCAGGTGGTGAAGCAGCAGCCGCTCCATGGTCTTCATCACATGTGATGTTAGAGCGACAGGCCGGAAGTCATTCAGCTCACCAGGACGTGATACCTTTGGGACTGGGGTGATGCAAGATGTTTTCCAAAGCCTCGGGACTTTCCCCTGTTCCAGGCTCAGGTTGAAGATGCGCTGTAGAGGACCCCCCAGCTCTGATGCACAGACCTTCAGCAGTCGTGGCGATACTCCATCTGGACCTGCTGCTTTGCTGGCACGAAGTTTCCTCAGCTCTCTGCTCACTTGCGCTGCTGTAATTGTGGGTGGGGATGTCTCTCCTATGTTGGTATCAGCAGAAGGATGTGTAGAGAGTGCAGTACTCCGAGGTGAGAGTGGGTTAGGGTGGTCAAACCTGTTAAAGAAGATGTTCATTTGGTTTGCTCTCTTCACGTCTCTCTCGATGGTGGTACCCCGCTTCGAGCTGCAGCCAGTGATGATCTTCATCCCATCCCACACTTCCTTCATGCTGTTGTTCTGCAACTTCTGCTCCAGCTTTCTCCTGTACTGCTCTTTCGCCGCCCTGAGCTGGACTCGGAGTTCCTTCTGCACGTGCTTGAGCTCATGTTGATCACCGTCTTTAAAGGCCCTTTTCTTCTGGTTCAAAAGTCCCTTGATGTCACTTGTAATCCATGGCTTGTTGTTAGCATAGCAGCGTACAGTTCTTACTGTGACTACAGTGTCCATACAGAAGTTGATGTAGTCAGTAGTGCAGTCAACAACCTCCTCAATGTTCTCACTATGTGATCCCTGCAGGATATCCCAGTCTGTAGTTCCAAAACATTGTCTCAGAGCATTCTCAGCCTCCGGGGTCCACTTCCTGAATGATCGTGTGGTTACAGGTAGGACTCTCACTTTTGGTTTGTAGTGAGGCTGAGGCAGACCCAGGTTATGATCTCCTTTACCAAGCGCAGGCAACAGGGTGGCACTGTATGCGTCTTTAACGTTTGCATACAGTAAATCAATAGTCTTATTTCCCCGGGTGTCATAAATGTAGAAAGGACGGTCCTTGGGTGTATGGGAACTGTTAACATTTGAATTAAAAGATTGCATATAGCACGGAACTGACCTCTCTGTACTATTCTTTCCTCTGCATGTCCTGGAGTAAAAAAGAAACACCACCATGCACCAAAATGTGGGGACTGTGCAAGATCAGAAAAAAAAAAAGCGGTCAGTGATTACCACCGCAAGATGGTATGCGAATGAATATGAATAATATGAATAATAGAGGTGCGAAGGGATTTAAGGTGGGCCGGGTTTGCAAGTTTTTTTCGTAGGCCTTGGTAGTTCTAGTGTTAAAGACACAAAATTTTCTCCATGTAAAATATTATTATACTTTGGCATCGGAGAACATAGGTTTTTGACTTAAAAAACATTGTAGCTCTAAACCTGAAACAGGTTATTATTAATAATAATCCAAATCCCTGCCCATCATCTTTTGCTGTCAGGTTAATGGTATGTTATGCTTACCTTTTTTCTGATGTTTTCTCAGCTTTTCCCGAAGCCCTGAGGCTACATTCACTGTATTAGTGGCCACTCTCTGTATTTTAAATAAAATGTTGTTTAAGTTATGTTGTGTTTATCATGGTGCCAGGGGAAATGTTGCATATTGGTTTCAAGTATAAGTAAGAACTTCACTGGACTCTATAAATGTGACAATACTGCTACTAATAGTAAATTGACTGCCCCTGTCCGTAAAAGTGGAGAAAAGAGATAGTAGAAAAAATAGATAGAGTTTGGATATTGCAATAACTTTTTGCTGCATTACACCATTGATACACTGAACACAAATATCACAATTTTTATATTTTTATTTTGCACCATGAATAAGTATGGGAATTGGTCAAGTCCTAAAATTTGTGGTGTATTTGTAGTCTAGCACCTATTGAAATGAAAAGAGCAGTGCACCTTACTAGTCCATGCATCACCAAATGCATTCCAACAGAACACATCCCATAAACGATGGCAAATGCATTGCTTTTTTTTCTCCAATAAATGTCAAAACACCAACTTCAGTACTGCTGCAGAGGTTTTTGTAACAGATCCTCTATCCACATAACTATTCACATAACACTTTTGTATTAATTTTGTTTTCACAAAAAAACTGGATATGAAATATAGAACTGATTTATCCTGAATTTAGAATTCACAAACTGATGTAGTTTAAGAAAAAAATGGAAGCAGCAAGAAACCCCAGTAAAAATCACTTATCATTTGCATAGTTCTAGCGAATGTTTGTTTGTTTCCATCCTAACTGGCCAAGGTTTATTTCTGTGAAAACTGCAGCAAAGCTCAGTAAACTAAAGAAAAGGAGGCTAGTGTCATTGAAATAGGATTTTTGGCACACATTTGTATGCTGTATTTTTAAGTATTTCAAATATGAAATATTCTAATGTCAATAATTGGTGGAGACTCTTACTATAAGCATAAAGGAATATCACATAAGGGTTCACCTTGTGAGCATAAACTTTTACCTCATACAAACAAAAATACTAAATGATTTCAAATAAATACAGTATCTTAGAATCAGATTGTAGCACATACTGCAAGACATTTTAAAAGTCACAGCATATGATGTATATGTTGCAAATTTAATGTAATTAAGTTTTAAATAAAAACAAGGTTGTTTTAGCAATCTTAAGTGATATACTGTAAGTGTATACATTAGACCAAACAATAAATATTATTACAAGGCAAAAGAAATTAGTCATTTCAAATACAAAAGCCAGTTGCACTGTTGGGATATCATTTAACATATACATGAATCAAATCCTCTAACGTTATTTTTAACTAAAAAACTTCTAAAGTGAATATTAAAAAACAGTGCTTTTATAATGCTTGAGATGAGGCAAAGATGCAAAAAAACTTCTGTTTTTTTATTTGCTTCTCTTGTAACACTTATCTGTAAATCTTTGAATTAGCATTTGCCATGTTATTGTATCAGGATAACGTATGCACCTTATTATTGTTTTGGAGCTTGAAAACCTTGAAAAAATATAAACTTTTTTGCTCTTTTTTGAGAAATAGCAAATGTGCTTTCTTGACAAGAAAATACAATTTACTTTTCAATTCAAAAGATCTCTGCCATCTGGCGATAAAGAATGTACAAAGAACTGTGTTTTTTTTCTTCTTCAAAGTGCAGTATATATTTTGTGTATGAGTATTATTGCACAGAACGTAAATGAAGTGAAATACAGTATGCATTGATGTAAAGAATGTTACGGTTGACTTATCTCATACCCTTCCTCACAACACACCCCCACCATGTGTTGACCACAAACCATTGACCGGGACAACCTCTTAAGCTGTCCTACAAGATTCCCAAATAAATCAAAAACTGAACTAACACTTGGCACATATGGCTTTACTTTCTAGTGTAAGTGATTTATAACTAATTTCTTTAAAGGCCTTTGTACATATTTTTCATACTTAACCCCTACCTAATATAGAAGATTTCTTGTAATAATGAAAATTATAAAGTTCTGCAGGTACATTTATGGATTATTTATCACAATATGTAGAATAAATATCTGTGATGTTTCTTTTGGCATATATACATTTTTTAATATTTAAAATGTACTTTATAAAAGAAAATAAAAGACAGAGAATTATAAATAATTGAATACTATATTAATAATTTCCTGCCTTAAAATTTTACAGCCAATGATCTACAGATGTTCACATCATTCTGTCGCTTACCTGTTTTTTTAATGTCTTCATTTATTTATTTTATTTATTTATTTAACAAAACTCAGTTCTTTGTAGTCTAAGATACTCATGCAGTTATGATGATGTCATAACAATCTTTGTAGGACAGAGGGGTGCTTGGAATTGGCAGATGTGTTGCCACGTGCGCACTGGCATTTATGCCATAAGCAGTCATTTAAAAGAAAATCAGAAGGTTTGGAGATATATTAGTTTTTGTGGTGATTTTTCATGGTGTAGTATTTTTTCCTCAGCCTTTTCAGGGATGATTTGTTCTATGTTATTGAGTTTTGTACAATTTTTTGAGTAGGTTGAACAAAGCAAATCTTTAGTAAAGCTGGCTTCTATTTTCAGTGTAATTGGTACATCATTTATTACATTTTTTATAATCTCCCTTTCAGAGTTTTTTTTTAACTAAAAACTTTGAATGGTGCAGAAAATTGTATTATCTTTTGTTTTCATGCCAGATAAGTCCTGTAATAGTGCAGTAGGGAAAGTTTTTTCATAGCTGAAGAGTCCTTACTATGCAGTGTTAATGTTATTCTCTTGATATATGACTTTTGTTCTATTACTTTTATTTCCTCTCAAAGAAAGTACTTTTATATACTGAGATTTAATGTTTCTAGCAGAAGGGGATATCTGCTTGTGCTTTGCAATGAATTTGTACCGTTTAGGATTTGTTTCTGTCCTGTGCCCCAATACTACTGCTCGACACATAAAGTTTAAAAGGTCAGAAGGAAATGTCCTCATTTTAAACATTGAATAATGGGGTCTCTCCTTCTACACCGCCTCTTCTCATATTCTTGCAGAGAACAGTAGTTCAATTACAAATGTGATTTAAATGCATACTCCTGCCAAGTGGGTTGATAACTATTGTTGTATGTGTTTGCAACCAATGTACAGTGAAAGATGAACTTAATATTGGTGGCAAACCCACAATATCGTTTAAAAGAGGTTTGTAGTTATGCGGTTTTTGGCAGTGCTCTTGCACATTGCTACTGCTAAATGTCTGTGATCAAGCACAACACATTGTGTAAGTGCAAATTACATTTTGTGCACAAACAATATGTTCTGCAATCACTTGTACCAAATATTGAACATGTATGATACATGCATAATGTATCAAAGTTTTGGGTTATGTGAATTTTGGTAGTGTTCTTGTGCAGCATCAAATGACATTATTTATTCAATAGTATGTATTAAGAACAAGTAACCATGGAAGACTGCAAAACTGAAATACTGAAAATTTTTCATTGTGAAAAATATGTTTACTCCTGTGCTGTGGTGTGAATTGTATAGATATTTGAATGGTATCGTGATAAACCAGCAGCACTGGACAAAAGTTAGGAATCAATCCTGAACATGTGGCCGAAATATCACGGAGTATCATATCAATGGCAATTTATTTATAGATCACATTTCAAACAACATCAGTAATGCTGTAGCCAAAGTGCTTTACAATAAAATATACAATAAAACATAAATAAAATAAATTGAATAAAATACAGTAAAACAAACCAGCTTTAAATTGAAAAAAACAAATGGCTTCACCTTGGCTAAAAGACAAAGCTGGAAAAAACATCTCTGGACCACAGAATTGATCTGTTTCTCAAATGAGTGGTTTCTATAAAAAATAACCCCAAGATTCCGAACATGAGGTTTGCAAAAGTCTGCGCTAGTGTTTAGATCTGGCAGTGCCATACTGACAGTGTACGTGCCCAAAATTAAGAAGGATTTGATTTGAGTCTGTAACACCCGGTGTAAATTTTTAAAACTGTAAAAGATATCGCTGAAGGGATGTAAGCAGACATACAAAAGCAGATGAATTGTGTCTTCTTGGTATCTTATCAGTTGAATTTTAGTTATTCAGTTTTATTCTTGAACAAAAGCACACTTGTTTCGTTATACAGTTGTGCTTGAAAGTTTGTGAACCCTTTAGAATTTTCTATATTTCTGCATAAATATGACCTAAAAACATCATCAGATTTTCACTCAAGTCCTAAAAGTAGATAAAGAGAAACCAGTTAAACAAATGAGACAAAAATATTATACTTGGTCATTTATTTGTTAAGGACAATGATCAAATATTACATATTTGTGAGTGGCAAAAGTATGTGAACCTTTGTTTTCAGTATCTGGTGTGACCCCCCCTTTGCAGCAATAACTGCAACTAAACGTTTACGGTAACTGTGGATCAGTCCTGCACACCGGCTTGGAAGAATTTTAGCCCATTCCTCCATACAGAACAGCTTCAACTCTGGGATGTTGGTGGGTTTCCTCACATTGACTGCTCGCTTCAAGTCCTTCCACAACATTTCGATTTGATTAAGGTCAGGACTTTGACTTGGCCATTCCAAAACATTAACTTTATTCTTTAACCATTCTTTGGTAGAATGACTTGTGTGCTTAGGGTCATTGTCTTGCTGCATGACCCACCTTCTCTTGAGATTCAGTTCATGGACAGAATTCATTGTTACATCAATGAAGGCAAGCCATCCTGGCCCAGATGCAGCAAAACAGGCCCAAACCATGATACTACCACCACCATGTTTCACAGATGGGATAAGGTTCATATGTTGGAATGCAGTGTTTTCCTTTCTCCAAACATAACGCTTTTCATTTAAACCAAAAAGTTCTATTTTGGTTTCATCCGTCCACAAAACATTCTTCCAATAGCCTTCTGGTTTGTCCACGTGATCTTTAACAAACTGCAGACGAGCGGCAATGTTTTTTTTTGGAGAGCAGTGGCTTTCTCCTTGCAACCCTGCCATGCACACCATTGTTATTCAGTGTTCTCCTGATGGTGGACTCATGAACATGAAAATTAGCCAATGTGAGAGAGGCCTTCAGTTGCTTAGAAGTTACCCTGGGGTCCTTTGTGACCTCGCCGACTATTACACACCTTGCTCTTGGAGTGATCTTTGTTGGTTGACCACTCCTGGGAGGGTAACAATGGTCTTGAATTTCCTCCATTTGTACACAATATGTCTGACTGTGGATTGGTGGAGTCCAAACTCTTTAGAGATGGTTTTGTAACCTTTTCCAGCCTGATGAGCAGCAACAACTCTTTTTCTGAGGTCCTCAGAAATCTCCTTTGTTTGTGCTATGATACACTTCCACAAACGTGTGTTGTGAAGAGCAGACTTTGATAGATCCCTGTTCTTTAAATAACACAGGGTGCCCACTCACACCTGATTGTCATCCCATTGATTGAAAACACCTGACTCTAATTTCACCTTCAAACTACCTGCTAATCCTAGAGGTTCACATACTTTTGCCACTCACAAATATGTAATATTCGATCATTTTCCTCAATAACTAAATGACCAAGTATATTATTTTTGTCTCATTTGTTTAACTGGTTTCTCTTTATCTACTTTTAGGACTTGAGTGAAAATCTGATGATGTTTTAGGTCATATTTATGCAGAGATATAGAAAATTCTAAAGGGTTCACAAACTTTCACGCACAACTGTACCTTTGCAAAAATGTTTATTTTATATTCCAGTAACTACTTGAATGACATCAAATCTGTATTTGCCTCTCTTGCGCACACGCACACACATTCATACATGAAAACATCTCTATTTGAACAAGTTTTTTTTTCGATCTTGCCCGTACTCTGTGTTGCATGGTACTGAAAATGCAGACAGGCTTCTTCTTTACAACAGATAGTTCTGAGCAGGCATCAACAACAGCACAAACTGTGGGCAACACTGCACCTATGAAAAGAATGGAGATAAATGCCATCAACTCAGAGAGGGAGATGCAAGTTCATTGTACCATGTGAACGTCACTGAGAGAATAAAACTGATTAATAAAAAAGGGCTTACTTTTACAAGTAGTCAAAATTTACACTGGGTGTTACAGATTCAAATCAAATGTATGTTTTTTTATATTATAGTAATAATAATGAATGCAAACTACTCAAAATGCGGAGCACCTGGACTCAAACCTGCAACCTTTTGGTTATAAGGCAGCAGTTCTTACCTCTGCACCACTTGACATTGGTTTTTTGACAAACATGTAAAATGAATGATTTTTTTTTTCTTTGGTTATATTCTTGAATAGAAGCACACTTGTTTATTTGATAGTTGGACTAAAGTCTTAGTACATTATGCACTTCACGTCATTATTAGTATAACATGGAAAAAGTTTCTGTTTTAGGTATGTGTTCAGCATTTCTTGCCTCATATTTCCTGTCATCCTACAATTACACAGATCGTTGTAGACACTGAACACATATGAAATGTATGTATTCCAGATAATGATAAATTATTTACCCTATACAACTCTAGGCACCTCACACCCAGATAAACACACTTGAGCTCTGAGAATTTTGCTCCTGATTTAAGCTCCATTGGTGGGGGATGGGATAGCAGGCTGCTTGCTGCTTATGCTGATTGACACATTTGCAAAACAAAAGATGCTGATTGAGAGGTGCTTAGGAATTTAACGTGGCCCAGGATTATGACTTTTTTGTAGGCTTCAGGAATTGTAGTGTTAAAGCGACCTATGTATTTTAGTAACCATTACATTTTTGCAATTTAAGCTGATATTTAATAACATTATTGAAACTAAGTATCAGTCATGCTGTTGGCAGTTAGGGTGCGTAACATTTAAAACCAAGCCAAAAAATTAAAAATATGCAAATTCCACACAAAATAGTGACTAGACTCGGATTTGAGCACATTCAGTTAGTAGATTTATGTTTAATGATGAAATAGGCTCAAAATCTGTCCAAGGTCTTGGAATTTTTTAATTTGTTGTTTGTGGATGCTGACAATATCCTCTGTCAATCTATTTTTCAAATCTTGAGAGTATATTTTTCTGGGAATTTTTTAGTAACTCTTTCTAGTATTCAAGTACTTGAACTGTGTTAAGAATAGAAACAGAGGAGAAACTGCAACCTTAAATTGTGTTCAGTGCATGTCTACTACATAATATTTGCATCATATATTGCACATCTGCACTGCTTAGTGTATGATTGTTCCCTGTAATGCACTAATACAATGTCTTCCAAGGCTGCTGGGATAATCGCTGACTCTTGTTACCCTGAACAGGATACAGTACATATAATTTACACCATAGCACTTGTAAAATGTAAAATGACATAGTTCCAAACCCGTGTATGGTGCACTGATGCAGTCTTTAGTGGGTACATGTTAATGTAGGTATTCTTCAAAGCAGTTAAATTCAATTTTATTGTCCCAAGAGGGAAATTTGGCTTGTTAGCGAGTTTTACAGAGAGACCATGACATGTTAAAAACTGATGGTTGATGCAAATGCTAACTGTTCATCCTATGATTTAAGGCTGTGGATGTTTATAAAACTGATTTTAACTGTTGCGAGTTTTATCTTTGGATCCTTCAATCTGTGACCTGGTGGCAACAATTGAAATTGAGCATGTAGTGGGTGAGTCGTGTCTGACAAAATATATTCTTCTTTATATAATATGTTGAACAGGTCTGTGAGATTGGACTCTTGAGACCTTGTTATTTTTTTGGACTATTTTACAATTTGATTCATTCTGATTTTTTTGCTAACTTTAAGATTTCCAAACCAGTCCTGCAGAACATAAGTAAAGACAGACTCAATGCAAGACTTACAAAAAAAATATGTGACATGATTTTAGGACTCAGTTTCAAAAGACTCAGCTTCTATAAACAGTAGAGGTGGTACTGTTCTTTTTTGCAGATGGCTTCTCTGTTTTCCTTAAAAGTCAATCTGTGATTGTCCCCAGATATTTATAGCTGTCAACAATCTTCACTGTGTGGTCTTTGATATTTTTGTCTTGTGAGTGAATGGTGTTTCTTCTGAAATCAATTATAAGTTACTTTGTTTTTGGCTTCACATTTAGGTGTAGAAAAGACTAGCTGCACTAGTTGACAAAATAATTTACCACTTGACTATGACTAGTTTTATTCTCTTTCAGTAGGCTAACAAACACTGAAGTCACAAGTCAATTTTAAGATGAACCTGTTTTTAATTTACTGTGACAACCATTATCGTAGAAGATATACAAAAGTGGTGAAAGAACACATCCCTGAGGGGGGCCCTGTGGATAAGGACAGTATATCAGAGAGGCAAACATTGATTTTTATTCTTTGAGTCCAATCTCTTAAAAAGACAGTCAGTCATGCTACCAAATTGAAGTTCAAATTAACATTTTTTTCATAAATCTCTTTGCAAAAAGGTGTGCTGGAGGTGTTAAAAACTAAAGAGAAGCCCAGAAACAGGAGCCTTGTGTGAGACTTAATGCAGTCCAAGTGCTTATTTAAAAGAAGTAAATTGACAGTGGCACAGTCTGTGCCTCAATTAGACTGTATTCAGAATGAAATTGATCTAATAAACCCTATGTCTGCCCTGTGAGCATCCTCTTTATAACTTTTTCAATTTATTTCATAATCAGTGATGTCAGAGTCACTGGTCTGAAGTCATTTAAAACTGCTCTTCTAATGACAATCTAAAAAATAGAGTTAAACCAACTGTTATACTGATAAAGTACTACTGCCATTTATTTTGTATATATATGTGTATATATAAATATATATATATTGTGATGGACGACCGGCTACAGACTCCGGTCGCAACCCCCAGGCCGCTAGGAGGAGCCCTCCGGACAGCATGATGGTGCCCCGAGTTCCAGCAGGGCCTCATGGACTTTGTAGTTTGTATACACAGCCCTGCTGGATACCTTGGGGGCTGCCGGGAGTCGCTGTAGGGGGGCTAGTGGGCTCTTATGTGCCCTATAACCCGGGAGTGCGTCATCATCACGTGACAGGAAGGAACGACGTGCTCCCGGGCTGAAGAAAGGACTGTTTACCCTGACCCGGAGGGAATAAGGACTTGTGAGTTTGTCTAGGAACCACTTCCGGGTCAGGGGATATAAAAGGACTGTGGGAAAGCCCAGACACTGAGCTGAGCTGGGAGGTAGGGTGGCGAAGTGTCTGGGCGAGGAGGAAAGTGTTTTGTAGTATTGGTGATTTATTGTATATGAATAGTGTGGAGTTGAGGGTGCTTTGTGCACGTTATAACAAAATAAATAGTTATTGTGCTTTTACAATGTGTCTGGAGTGGTACCTGAGGGTTCAAGAGGTGGACAAAGGCCACAACTGTGACAATATATAGGTCTATGATTAATTGATATTTTAATCAAGGGAGATGTATATTAAAATACATGTATAAGTCTATTTTCATTTCAAAAATAAATAAATAAAGCTGCAAAACAGGGTGGGCCAGTGAACAAAGTGGATAGGCACAGGACAACCTAAGCACTATACTGGTGCCGTGGCATTGTTACATACAGTAATGCGTGTAAAGCAAGCGATTTTGGGTAATTACTCACTTTAAGGCTTAGTTTTGTTGTTTTGAAATATTCTGGAATATTTCTGCTACCATGTTTTGAGCTCCTATTGTTAGAGATGAGTCCTCTGAAGTTGTGAAAAATCAATCACGACACAATGAGATAAAAGTTCACTGCTAGATATTAAATATGTCAGAGTTCACAGACTCAATAAACATGATCTTTCTGTTTCCTTTGTGTAATGATCTGGGGGGTATTTTTTGTATGTGGATTACTTGTTTAGCCGGATGTAATTGTTGACGATTTGGCCTGATCCTGATCTGTCAGTTTTTTGAAACTCTTGTTGGATGTTTTGCCATAGCAACACATCCTAATCCTCAAACCTGCTCGGAGCAGGTTTGTTCGATGTAAACAAGGATTAGCTCACCCACTTAATCAGTGTCCGTGCGTGGAATTCATTTAGTCATGACTTCGCTGTTCATGAATGAGCAACCAATTGATATCGGTACGCAAATTATAAGAAGAGAATTTCATATAGAGAGGGTTTTGCGCAATTGGCAAGATCCTTTATTGCTCCCGGAGGAAATTCTTTTCGAAAGATACCACTTTAGCCGAGGGGGAATATTGTACCTCAAAAATTTATTAGGACCTTATATTCGAAGTCAAACTTGGTGAAGTCGGGCTCTCACAACCACACAGACAGTATGCATTGCTTTGAGGTTTTTTGCAAGCGGCACTTTTTTTATATACTGTAGGCGATGCAGAAAATCTATCTAAAAGTGCAGTTTGCCAGGCAATTCGTAAAGTATGTTTGGCTCTGAAATATTTCCTTCAGGTTTTCATAGTGTTTCCTGGACACCTGCATGTACAGACAAAAGATGTGTTTCATGCCATTGCAGGTAGGTAATACACAGGTAAAAACACCCACAGTTCCATAAAGAATCTCACAATCAGCCTAACTTTCTCATTACCCAGGATTTCCAAATGTGATTGGGGCACATGGGACTGATCACAGTGGAGTTTGATCAAACATTATTTGGAAAATGTACCTCTCCTCCTGATGAATAATCAGACACAGTGTCTTCATCAAATATTTGGCCTTTGTCGATATCTCGTTGGTCAGACACAGGTTCTAGGGATATGACATTCCCTGCAACTGACCCAACAAAAAAAGAGGGCTATATGGAACCTGCCTATGGCACACATTGAGGACAAATATATGCAATGACCATCCTTTACCTGAAATGAAGTGACCACTGCATCCTGCCACTGGTTCTGAGGAGGAGCTTCCAACTGGAATGCCCACAGAAACAGGGCAATGGGCATTTTGCTGGAGAGCCAACTCTTCTGCAGGGGTTAGGTCTGGACCGCATGGACCTTCAACTGTTTTTTGCTTGTCTGCCTTCTTATTAGCTTTAAAATTAATCTTCTTTACATTATATATGATTCTTTATGTCAACAATTCTTTAAATAGTTATATACTAATATTTACCAGTTTGAAGTATATTCTTGTACTTCACTTTAACCTGTTCCCGTGTTCTCCTTGTGCTCACGTTTGATCTGGAATTATGACATATTAAATAATAATTAATCTGACACATAGGAAGTGAAACGCTGCTTTCAGTAAGTACAATGCACACGCGTTTAATTTGTCGGCCACTTTTTGCCAGCCGTCTTTTCTGGTTTGGGCTGCTTTTGCAGTGTTACCCCTTGTGCATATTAAATCTTGAAATTCTATGTGTCCTTCGAATAAAAGGTCTTGCTCCGCTTGTGTGAAAAAAAAAATGCGTCCGTTCTTTTTTCATTTTGTTACAGCCTATCAAAGACTTGCTGATCATGTTTTCTAGACTCAATATATATCGGCTTTTCACTCAGCGCAGGCACGCGCATTCATCTCGGATGATTAGATCCAGCTAGACTGATCTACTACACGGCTGCATTTGAAAAACCGACTTATCCCAGATGAGTTTCACTGGCATTAACTCGTCCAAGATGAGGCATCTGATCTCGGATGATTTAAGCGACGTACGGAAAATACCCCCCTGTTGTCTAAATGCCTTTGTTTTTTATACTTTCAACTCTTGTTTTGATTCTTGTTTTGTGTTTTTGCTTTGGTTGCTGTGTCCTTGATCTCTTGATAATTGAACCACATCTTTTCTCTTGGTTATTTCATACACATTCCTGCAAAGAACATTAGTGGGATACACAAAGGGAACAACTAAAAATACCAATGAGCAGAAAGGAAATCAAAATCCGCCTTACCCTCTTGACATGCCTGTAAATGTATTAACACCTGTCTGCCTGTTGGATTACATTGTCCACAAAAAAGAACATCACAACAAGCAGATAAGCTCAACCTTCCCTGTTACTCATAAGCATCCTGAGGGAGCATTACATGTGTCTGCCTAGGCTGAAATTCTGTCACACTTTTGGTAATACCTGCTCATTCTCTTTACCCTGATCTGTGACATTCCTGGCAACCTCTCTGCAATCCTTATAATGGATAAAGTGTAAAGCATTTTTTTCGTTTTTACTCTTCCTTATTATGCTAAAACAACCAGAAGATTGACTGATGAGACATTATTGTTTTAACGGATTCCTAGTCATAAGAATAGGCAGTGTAGTTTAGAATAGAGGACTTTGAAGCCAAAGATCATATCCATTGACTTTGCAATATCAATCACAAAATAATACAAAGAGCCAACATAATTAAAAAATATATATATAAAAAACGCTGGTTCATAAACTACACCAAAATTGTTACCTGTGATTTTCTATTTTCCTCATAAAGTTTAAGAAAGCTGTTCTCCTTTACTATACCTCCATTAATTAGATATATAGTGATACCATCTGTAATGTTTATCTTACAGGCATGCACTGTTTCCCATCACTTTCACCCAGTTCTTTTTGATAATCTACTATATGTCTAAGAAGTTTAAATGAGATATCAAAAATGACAGGATTGGGTGTTTTCCAGGGTGTCCACATCTGCATGCATGTTATCAATTTACTATGATGCTCCTGGGGCCTCATGTATAAACGGTGCGAACGCACAGAAATGTTGCGTACGAACGTTTCCACGCTCAAATCGCAATGTATAAAACCTAAACTTGGCGTAAAGCCACGCACATTTCCACGGTACCTCATACCCTGGCGTACGCAATTTCTCAGCTCGGTTTTGCAGACTGGCGGCACCCAGCGTCAAAGCAGTGCTACTGTTCCTGTGTGGTCACCCTTTCTTTCTTAGATCCACATTCCTGACGCGGCTTTATAAATACACTGAAACTAACTGCATATTGTTTATTAGTGTAATGCATCTGATTGTAATTAACCTGCAAGAATATAATGGTCCAGGGAAGAGCCATAGTATTCCAAATACCATAACTGCTTTAGCGTTGTTACTCTCAATGCATCTTCTTATTCTTTCAGCTGCTCCTGTTAGGGGTTGCCACAGCAGATCATCTTTTTCCATATTACTCTCACTGCACCACTTGGAGTATTTATATCACTGTATCTGAGTGTGGAATCACAGCAGCAGCTAATTGGAAAGAGAATTATCGGTATATAGCATGAAGCAGACGCTGCCTGAGCCACAGCAAAACGTTTCAGAGACTTTCCTGTACGGACTTCGCGGTTTAGAAAAAGTTTCATCCCAAGAACTATAAACACACTCAATCAGTCCATCAAGTGCTCCTTGTAGAACTGTTTGTACTTATAAGTACAATTACCTCACTGTAAACTTGCACTACAGTTATAATATTACACAACCTGCACCACTTTATAAAGCGCGTATTTACATATGATGACGATATCATTTTTAAGATGAAATGCAGCAAAATACGTTGATTATATTATACAGATAAAACTTTAACTTCATTTAAATAATCTTGTATTGTTAGTAATTAAACATGTGAGGACACGGTGCCGCAGCGCTAGCTAGTTTAGGGATTGTTCCTGCATTGTGTTGTATTCTTGCTGGTGCTGACACGACACAGGAAAGAGATGGATAGAATAATTAAACATGTACTACGAAGATATTTCAATGTTCCTTAAAAGTTTTGAAGAATCGGCGTTCTAAGCTTACAAATGGCTTCACGTCTATTACAGAGCTGATTGTGTGGCGATTGGGTATTTGTAGAAAGAAAAGTAAGGACAGGAATTGGATATTAGTACGTTTGAAAGAGACAGTACTTCTGTAATAAATTATTTCATCGAAGGTCGCGCATGGCGCAGCAAGCCTCTTGCGTGAGACATGAACAAGCACTGCACCACCGTGTTCCCATGTTTAATAACATGCTTTCATTCCTATCATCATGAAAAAGATATCACATATACATCTCAGTATTTTAATTATTCAGAGAGCTGTAATATCACGAATGTAATTGATTATGTGTCCTGTCAGAGAAAGAGAAAGCCCGTTTAAGAAGCAGGTAGTGATTCACACACAGAGCACATAGAAGATCAAATACGGAACAAAGCATTTAATGTGATACTTTAGGGATTTGAGAAACCAGTAAATTAAACGATTTTAAGATGAAGTTTATGATGTTCTACTTTAATGGCAAAATAAACTACGTGATTAAAGTGGAAATTTCGAGATTAAAGTTGACATTTTGTGCTTTTTCCCACTGTGTGCCTATTTTTTTTGTCTGTACCCTAATAAGCTTTCATATGACACTCAGACAGTGGGCTACAACTCGCCTTTTCACGGCGAATTTGATATGTGATTTCTTTTTTATTTCGGGCACTGTGCAACTTTGTGAACTTGAGCTTTCGAGTTTCTCCGACACTCTGTCACTCGATCAACTTCCTTTTGTTGATTATACCACTGTTTAATCCAACAAATAGTATGTTTTTCCTTTGCCTCCACTTGGCATTCGCTGAAATTCTTATATTTTCTCCTGTGCTTTTCCCATTGTCTTTTCACAGAAGGCTATTTATATTGATTTGCATATTCAATGAGGCGTAATTCTGGGAGGAGTTGGGGCGGGCCAGAAGGCGTGTGCACGTGCGTTACTTTTCACGCTGATCTGGATTTATGTAGCGGAAAAACGTGGAAGTTTGTGTACGTACAGATTCCTGCATCTGAAATTTTCTGTGCGTACGCACATTCCCGCTTTTGTGCTTACGCCATGTTATAGTGTGAGTTCTACGCATGGCGTTATACCTGAGGCCCCTGGTTATTAGACATTTTTAAATGAAAGACTTGTGGTAGTATGCAATTTTTAAGACATTTATGCAAAGTAAACTATTGCTTTACAATTTCATTTTATTTTTGGAGTGGGTTTTTTTTTGTTGTTTTATTCTCATTTTACTGTTGATATTACTGCCTGTCCTCCATCCTCCTACTAAATGTGAGATGAATGTCTTATAACTGATGAGTAAAGAGATAGTGGTTTTAAACATTTTGTCATGTGGTCGATTTAGCACATGTAGTCTACATGTAGGTTGTCTAAGACATAGAGCTTAAGTGGGAAAATTTAGAAGTGAATCCTAGCAACGAGCCACATGACATTTTTTTTAAAATGCCTTATGTATTCAAGTGTAGAAAAAAATAAAACAAAGTTAACTTTTTAGCTGCTTAAACAGTGTGTTTTGGTTTATTTGAATGCCAAAGAAATTTGCAATTTTTTAGCTCATTTACAAATGAATAATTTTCAATATGCATATTTTTAACAGGTAAAGTTTCTGGAAGACTAGGGTATCTCAAGACTGTTGTGCCTTTATTTTGGCCAGATTTATATCAAAGGCCATAGGTGCACTAACACTCACACTGTTCATTGTTGCTACTGGCTGTACTCCTGGTTAGATGAGTGATGTAGTGTTGATATGTGGCTGTGTATTTGTTTGAATCACACAACTAACAATCATCACACTGCTTCAGATTTTTGCAGCTGATTCACCATGGAATACCCCCTTGAAGTATAAGCAGTCATTTTGTCCAAGAAACCACACTTCTCACATATTTCCTTATAAGCAGTCTAAGGCAATCAATCAACCTTACTTTTTTTCTTCGGTAGTTTACAGAGGACTGTTTCCTCCTGTGGGTCATCACTGGAGCAATTTTCTGATTTCACATTGGAATTCTCATTGAACAAGCAAATCTGTGATGGCCTTATTCATGTTTATGGCAATTGTACTACATTTGGGTAGAAATCATACCCAGTTTAAATGCTGAGAATAACCACTGTACCAGCAATGCTTGCATGTTGTCCAAGGAGAGAACATTTGGGGAGATATTAAATACATCCAAACGTAACTATTTTGCCTACATGTCTATAAGAAGTATCATTTCAAAGTGAGTGTGTTATATTAATGGTTAAAAATTCCATCGACAATTCAAAGTTAGTAGTGCAACTAATTAAAATGGTGATTTCTAAAAGTTTTTCATTAATCAAACCTGTTATTACATCTTGACAGTACACATGGAAATGGAAAAAAGCACAGTAGGACTAAACTGAAATCACTACAAATGCTGCTTCACAGACTTCCTTTGAAAAGTAATAGTTTAGCTTGATTTGTTCAAAAGCAGTAGTAACCCTACACTTGCTTTAAACAAATACAATAGTTAGAGCACTCATTTGCCTGTTCTGTGTCAAGAGGTAAAGGTGTGGGCCAGATTTTGGTCCCTTAATACATTAAACATATGCAAAAAGATACATTAATTCTACTGCAAACAGCCAAATGAAGATTATATTGTTGTAAAGTGTGTTCATTGCAGTCCCAATGTGGATTGTCACAGACACTACCAAGATATTTCAGATATAGTCTCTGACATTACGTGCCACATAATCCCTGATGACAAGAATCTTTTTTTTGCATCACTTGGTATACCATTGAAATACCAAGACACTATTATAGTTAGAAGTGGATAACAATTTTGGGACATGAATGTAATGAGTCTAAAAATCAGTATTGTGTAGGACTGGTTGACTGATTCTAAATTAAACATTTTCCTGAATGGAGACAGGAGTAGTAGGACTGGGGAATGCAGTAAAGAATCTTGCAGCATAAGATTCAAATAAGCTGCAGTGATGATTCTGACTTGAGTAATGTTTTCCTAGTAGAACCAGTAGAAGTTACAGAGAATACTGAATTGAAGCTTGTTTAAAGGTTGTAAAACTCTAAACTGAAAATTATAAACTACATCACCTGGATAAGAACAAAAAAAAACTGCATTGTGTTCCTAGTTGAATAAAAGGCAAAGTCAAAATGTTTAAAAAAGTACTTTAATTGTTTTTGTTAACAATGTCACAACAATAATGCAGTATCATTTTTGAACATTTCTCTTCTTTTTGTATTCTACTTTTTCGTAATGCAGTAAGGGGAAAATATTTCTGACTACAAGTCTTTCAATCATGAGTGCAATGAATCCTTAACATCGCTGAGAAAAAAAGATAATCAGGTGTATCAAATTGGCTATCATATAGTAAGAGTGAAAGGGAAGGTCTACAGGACGGTAGTGAGACTAGCTATGTTATATGGTTTGGAGACGGTGGCACTGACCAGAAAGCAGGAGACAGAGCTGGAGGTAGCAGAGTTAAAGATGCTAAGATTTGCATTGGGTGTGACGAGGATGGACAGGATTAGCAATGAGTACATTAGAGGGTCCGCTCAAGTTGGACTGTTGGGAGACAAAGTCAGAGAGGCGAGATTGCGTTGGTTTGGACATGTGCAGAGGAGAGATGCTGGGTATATTGGGAAAAGGATGCTAAGGATAGAGCTGCCAGGGAAGAGAAAAAGAGGAATGCCTAAGACAGTTGTGATCAATCTGTGGGGCGGGCATCCCTAGGGGGGTGCGAAGTAACAAAAAGGGGGGCGCAAAGATGTGAAAAAAAGAAAACAAGAATCAAAAATATGAAAACTACATCAATTGAAACCAAAACAAATTAACTTAAACTACATTCTGATTCTAGAAAAATAAATATAGAGTTAGATAAATGTCGATAAAAGTTAAGTAGGTATAATAAAATATGCATCTATGATATATCATTAATTGAAAAAGAACAAATTGGTATTAGTGGGCTCCTTTCACAAAAACGTTAGGGGGGCGTGATTAAAACTGTTAATGAAAACTCGAGTCGCAAATACTTAAAGGTTGAGAAACGCTGGCCTAAGAGAAGGTTTATGGATGTGGTGAGAGAGGACATGCAGGTGATGGGTGTAACAGAACAAGATGCAGAGGACAGAAAGATATGGAAGAAGATGATCCGCTGTGGCAACCCCTAATGGGAGCAGCCGAAAGAAAAAGATATACAGTAAATGAGTTAGTCTCTAACTTTTATAGTGCTCTAAATTGACAAATGCCTCGCCTCCATGTTTATCATGAATAAAGATAATGTGCAAAATGGCTGCTTAATGATTTACCAGACGTATGGAATGGCATCAATATGTGCTGTGCTTGGTTTTACTATATTAGCCACATCATTTATTTGCCCATGTCACATTTTTGAAGCTAGTGCACATACTAAAACATATGAAGACACCCTTAAAAAAGTAAGTAGCCTAATTGTGAATAATATTTTGTTTTTCTGGTCTTGCTACAAAATGAAATTGATATAATATCCAATATTATGCTCTGTTTTTCTAAAAGCAGAAATTATGTTCTTCACTTGATTTAAAAGACAGGCACAAATTGAACAAATACGTGGGTTTCCTGTTCAGGTTCAATGTAACTTTGCACTTATTCATGTATGTAATGGTTGACTGCTCATTGAAGACTTTCTGTACTGGTATGTCAAAGCTCATCAAATTACGGATTCCATTTTAGTTATTTAGGCAACGTCTACAGTAATACTTGGCTTTGGGTAAAGAAAGCCTGAGGGCAATGCAAATGTCATAATATTAATGGTAAACCTTGAAGTTACTAGATGCTGTATTATGACCAAAACATAGCAAAAATAACATTACTAAAAAATTGTATGCTATTTGAATAATTAGTGTTGACAAACCATTAAATTACATAGAAAAACCTTTTTGATAGTTTAACTAGTTGCAGATGGAATAGGCTATACTGATGAGCTTCAGTTGCGATGGAAAACATCTGCAGCAGATAATGTTTTTAGAAAGTTATGTGGAGGAACTATAACAAATAATAGAATGATTTATACTGTTTCACTTTCTTTAGAAATTAGCTCTATCAGAATAGGCTTTAAACAGGCCAAACTAATGTTTGGTGAAGCCAAGAGTTTATGATTGTTCATGCTGGTTAAAGTTTGAAAACTATAGCAAGTGGCTTGGACTTTTAGACTGAGCCAAACCATACTGCATACACAGATTGTGCTCTTTGTGGTGAAGCCAACTTCAATAGCTGTGTTCATAGTTTTTTTTTTTTTTTTTTTTTTTAAAGATCTCTTAAGGTAGATTCTCTGTTTGTTAAGATGTATTGAAGAACTACTCTCGGTTTATTGTTCATTTCTTTTGCTAACACTATAAATCCTGGTATTTCTATCTGATGTTTTTATCTCTATTTCAAGCTTCATTGTTATTACCAGATTACTTCTACTACTACTACTGCTACACCCATTATTAAATATACTTTTCATCAGTGTAAGTCTTTTTCAGTGCTTGATTTCCTGCGGCTAACTTTGCTCATTGTGGCAATTATGCTTAAGCAATGAGCAATTTATCCCTTTTTTGATATTCTCATTCAACTCTAACATTTAACTGCCCAATGTGTGTGAGGCAGAATTAGATTGTATGTGATATATCTCTAATTAAATCAGTCTGTCCTATTAAAGATCATAACTAATAAAGTGTTTTAATGTTTATGTTATCTTTTAACACTGATTGAATGTACTTTGTTTCTTTCAGCTGAAAATGATCTATTCCATAAAGTAAGTTTTTTATTAAAGGTAACTAATATAATCTTATTAACATGTAGAACACACACAGAACAACATTGTGTTAGAATATCTAAATTATAGAAGTGTGTACATGCTTTTGAAACTTATTTCATTCTCTCTGAATCTGCTTTTCTTAAGCTTAAAAGAGCCAACTGCAGTTTCATTAATCTTGTTATACCTGATGAGATACCTGGACAGATGTAAGGGTTCTCCTTCATTTGCTCAGATACATTTCTTTATTGATATCCTAAAGCACAATATAAATGACCTACACTATAGTGTGGCTTATTTAAAACTTTGTAACCAAGCTATTGTTATCGTCTATTTTCCTTGTGTTTCTAAGTGAAGATCCTTTTTTAGTGATTGTCAAACAAGTGAAAGTAATATTTTTGTGTCTGTTTTTCTATTATGTTTTGAGGTTATTAAAGTGGAAAATTTAAACCAAATGAGATAAAAGACTCTTGTTCATGTATTGCTATGCAAAATTTGTAGCATTCTTAACTGTCAGTTTTACCTTCTTCAATACAGTACAGGTAATTAATCCAATAATTAAGCAAGGCTCCTACTTTATTGACCTTACATTTCTCTGTTGCAGGTCTCTGGCCTTTAGACCTATATCAAGGTACCTGAGACACACTCATTTTAAGAAATAGAATAATACAATTTATTGATAGACAAAAGGATTATTTAAGTATGATAAGTACTTACTGTATACAGATATGTCCATAAGTGTTTGGACAGTGATACAATTTTCATAGTTTTGGCTCTGTGTTACACCACAATAAACTTGAAATGAATTAATCAAAATGTGATTTAAGTGTAGATTTACAGTTTTAATTCAAGGGGTTTAACAAAAACATTGTATGAGCCATTTTGAAAAGACATCCAATTTTATACATGATTCCCCCATTTTCAGGGGTTCAAAAGTATTTGGACAAACAATCATGAATATAATGATAATTTTCAATACTTCATTGAAAGTCCTTTCTAGTCAATGACTGCATGAAGTCTGAAACCCATGGCCATCTCTTGAAAAAGAACTTGGTGTGCTTTCAAAGTATTTTTTGGCTAATTGTCCATCTGTATCTTGAGGCATCGTCCTATCAGTTTTGCAGCATTTGTCTGCATCTGAGCAGATACTATAGAACTATACACTTCAGAAATCATCTTGCTACTTCAGTTATATTATCAATAAACACTAGTGACCCACTTACTTTGGCAGTCACGTATGCCCATACCATAACACTGCCTCCACCAGGTTTTACGGATGATGTAGTATGCTAAAGATCATGAGCTGTTCTTTCTCTTCTTCATACTCTTCTCTGTCATTCTCATACATATTGATCTTAATTTAATTTGTACAAAGAAAACTGTTCATAAAACTGGACTTTTTTTTATGTTTTCTGGCAAAGTGTAATCTGTCCTTCCTTAAGCTTGAGGCTTACCAGTGGTTTGCACCTTGTTGTGAACCCTCTGTATTTACTTTCATGAAGTCTTCTCTTGATTGTAGACGTCGGCAACGATGGGCCTAGCCCCCAGAGAGCGTTCTTGGTTTTGCTTGATGTTTTGAAAGAGGTTATACTTCTCCATGGAAAAAATTCAGTGATCATCCAGCACAGTTGTCTTCTATGGTTGGCAGCTTCCAGCTATAGACACTTCAGTACATAAGCAATGGTACCGAGATTGCATGCAGACTTTTTATTTTAGGCACATACACTGTCAGCATGGCACTGCCAAATCTAAACACTAGTGTGGAGAGCTGCTTGTGTACTGAAGTGTCTATAGCTGCAGGTTGAAGCTGCCATCACACTTTGCGTAACTGATCTTTTCCTAAATAAGGAGCGGCATTGCACATGTACTTTGTCAGCATGTCTATGTAGTAGGAAGATAAGTAAATAAATGTAGGTAAACAACATTCAATGTGGCATTTATATAAGTAACATATACATGTTTTTCATATAAAGACCATCAAAAAATATAATCTCAAACGGAACTTTGCATGAGACCTTCGTGAGTTCTGTAGGTCCTGCTGTTTTGTTGAAGGACATGTGTGGCAGATTCTCTGGCAAGATGACACCCAACCTGTTGCTGCATCCAAACGATGCCATCTTTTGCTTTTACGCCTGGTGCAGGTGCACTGTTCTTATGTGTGAATGAATGTTTCTTGTGGATAGGGCTTCCATTATCTTTCTCCGATGTAGAACCCTCATCCTCATCTGAGTTCACCTCTGTTATAGCACGTGTTTATTTGAAAACAGCAGTGTCAGATCGGGGGAGTGTGAACGTGACTGAGAAAATAAATCTGAACAAAAAAAAATGCTAACCTTTACAAGTACCATAAATTTACGCTGGCTGTTACAGACTCAAATCAAATGTATGTTTTTATTCTATTATAGTAACAATTAGAGTAGCTCACTACTCAAAATAGTAAATCTAGAAAGGGCCCAGAATCGAACCCGCAATCTCTTCCTTATCAGTCAGTAGTTCTTACCGCTGCATCACCCGAGTGGTCATGTTAGCATTGTACCCTAACCCAATTTCTTTTTCTTCAGTTATATTCTTGAATAAAACCACACTTGTTTTGTGATACTTGTAGCTTTTGTGAACGTGTCTTCACACATTATACACTTAATGTCAAAAATTTGTCATTAGTACTATAAAATGAAAAAAGTTTCTGTTTTAGCTATGTGTTCAACATTTCTTGCCTCACATTTCCTGTCATCCTTCATTTACCCAGATCGTTGTAAACATGAAACACACATGAAATGCATGTGCTCCAAATAACGATATATTATTTACCCTATACAACTCCAGGCATCTCACACCCAGATAAACAGACTTGGGCTGGGAGAACTTTTTGTCCGACTTCAGCTCTAGCGGTGGGGGGGATGAGATAGCAGGCTGTTTGCTACTTGTGCTGATCGACACATTTGCAAAACAATACGCTAATGGAGAGGTGCGAAGGAATTTAAGGTGGCCCGGGATTACGACTTTTTTCGCAGACTTCAGGGATTCTAGCGTTAACCACTAAATTTACATCAACTTGCTCTGTGCAAGAGAGGACAGCGCTAACTATACTTCCTTAGAAGGCTGGCGTCTTTCAACATCTGCAATAAGATGCTGCAGATGTTCTATCAGATGGCTGTGGCGAGCGCCCTGTTCTACGCGGTGGTGTGCTGGGGAGGCAGCATAAAGAAGAGGGATGCCTCATGCCTGGACAAACTGGTGAGGAAGGCAGGCTCTATTGTAGGCATGGAGCTGGACAGTTTGACACTGAGCAGACTCCTGTCAATCATGGAGAATCCACTGCATTCACTGAACAGTATCATCTCCAGACAGAGGAGCAGCATCAGCGACAGACTGCTGTCACAGTCCTGCTCCACTGACAGACTGAGGAAATCGTTCCTCTCCCACACTATGCGACTCTTCAGTTCCACGGGGGGTAATCATTAACATTATACAATGTTATGGACTGTTACACCTGCCTTGCACTCTCCACCTTGCACTTTTTAACTTGCACTCTGTCTTTATCACTCTTTAATTAATATGTATGCTGCTGCTGGAGTATGTGAATTTCCCCTTGGGGATTAATAAAGTATCTATCTATCTATCTATCTATCTATCTATCTATCTATCTATCTATCTATCTATCTATCTATCTATCTATCTATCTATCTATCTATCTATCTATCTATCTATCTATCACTAGACCACACTGCCTGCACACTCAAGAATTATATACAGATTGATTGTCCATAAGAAGAGGCATAGTGGCACAGTGGGTAGCACAGTTGTCTAATTTATCTGTGGTTCTAGGATAAGGTTTGCACCTTGTCATTGTCCCTGTGGACTATGTATGTTTTTATTTGTCTGCATGAGGTTTTTGTCCAAGTTCTTCTTAAGCACATGGTTAGGTTAATTTGCATCTCCCAATTGGCCCAGTGAAGGGTGTGTGTGTGTGAATCGAATGGTGCCTGTTAAAAGGTTGTTTCCTGCTTTGTGCTCTGTACTGCTGGGATAGGCTTCAGGAACTGTGATCCTGCATTGGCTTAAGCAGGTTTGAGATTATTATTTTTTTTATTTATTACATGTCAAAAAATTGTGTTCTGATCAACATGTCAATGCGTCGGTTCACTTAGTGAGCAGTCTCATTCTTTTCTGGAACTGGGTAAAGTTAGCAGTAGTCAGAATTTTGTTTACAGTATGCTGTCATCCTTAAATATGCATACAGTATATCCATTTTATCATCCTCAGATATTAATACAGTATATCCATTTCATAGTTACTCATAAGATATTCCAGGACTGATTCATCAATTATGATTGTTTCACCTTTTTTTTTAAAGTGATAACATTTTTAAGTACTGCAAACTACACTGCAAACTACAGTATATAGCAGTCATATTATTCTTGTGTGATTTTTGCAGTATTTCAGTGTTTGCCACAGTGGTTGACATTTTATCCGAACTAGTTATTTATTAATTGTTCATGAAACGATTACTAAAAAACTTTAAAAATAGTTTTCCAAAACTGTGTAACATATTTTTGTGTCCCTGTGTGCTCATGAACTTTCATTGTTTTTTTTATGAGTGCTGAATGACTGTGTAATTATATTTTAAATGCTCTACTAAACCAGAGGCATCTAGTACTTGCAGACTGTTAATTGTTTGGCATTATATTTTGAGGCATTGGTTTATTTTACTTTATTACTTGTTGGAGACAATGGAGTAAAATGTTCAAGTGTAATAATAATAATAATAATAATAATAGTAGTATAATTAAATATTTAGCCGTTTTTTCAGTAAATCCAAAAAGACTACAGCTTTTGTAAGAACTTATTTGGTAGGTTGATGTAAGTAAAAATTGCCTGATTTAATCCTTATATATATATATATATATATATATATATATATATATATATATATATATATATATATATATATATATATATATATATATATATATATATAATATGCCAATATCAATATTTTGCCTCTCTGGGTTAAAATTATATATATACAAATCAAACTGCTACACTATAAGGCATTTGAGTGTGAATTTACAATAAATTACTGGCTACTAGTTACATTACTTTAACAGTATTTTACTGTATGGTATTACAGTCTATTACAATAAAATGACCATACCACACAGTGACTTCACAGTAAACTGGGCAACAAAATTACTGTGAAGTTGCAGTAGGCTACTGTTGAATTACAGTACTTAACCATTTCCTATTTACATTAATCTTACATACCAACTGTAAAAGTAATGCAACTTAGTAGCCAGAAATTTGCTGTAAATTTACTATTGAAATAACAATATCAAATACTGCAAAGGACATTAAAACAACCTTGATTGTATATTCTATTTACCTAGTTTCCCCAAAATAATGTAAAGTCACGTTTTGAGGTCCCTAATGTCTGCCACACTTCTTGTTCACTTATTTCTGGTGTATATATTTTTTGTGTGAATTAAAGGGACAAGTGCAAAAAATAAATGAAATTCTGAAAGCTTATCTCCTTTCAAAAATTATATTTTAAGAAATTAAATTCAGTATGAAGACATAAAACGTAAGTGTTAAACATTTAAACAATAATGTTAATAAAACAAAAATGTATATACAAAGCAGCCTTCAACATTTTTAAAGACAGCAAAACAGAAATTAAAACTGAGGCAAAACAGGATAAAAACACTTTTGAATCTATTTTGAGTTATTAGTCCTGACAGAAAAAAATGTCTGCTTTGACACCCATTCAAAACCAATGTTTCCTTAGAAGTATACAGACATGTTGGTTATTTGTGTCCATGTTTCTTTTTTGACATTGAGCTCGTCTCTGGGTTAATACTCGAGAAACACCTATAAACAAAATATAGAAGCTATCAGTTTTATGTGACCTTTTTACACTGTTTTTCAAAAGATATTAACTGCTGTTCATTTCTACAGAATATTGAATCCTAACACTCCCTCTAGCTCTAAAGAAAACTAAACAAGACTTCGCTGCCATTTTAACAATGTTGTGGTGATTGCAATCTTCTCATGTTATTACAACTTTAACTTGCAGTATGTGGATGAGGCATCTTCAGGATACTGCAAGTTAAAGTTGTAATAACATGAAAAGATTGCAATACCATTGATGAAATCATTATGTGGTCCTATGACCACTTGTCCTTCAATCAACAACATAAAGGCCTTAGGCTTCAACATGCCATCTAAAATAAATAAAATATCTTCATCATGCACTTATGCAGCAAAGTGAATTTTTTTAAGAGCAACTCTGTGAAAGGAGTGGGTTGCAAACACAGAATCTTAGATTACAAGTATTAAAGTAATAAAAACACAGCATATTAAACTTAAAGGCAGAGAAGAGACTTAGGTCTGCACACTGTTCTACTTGTCTTTGCAGAGTAAAGGGCAGCTGCAGAGACCTTTCAAAACATATTTGAGAAGGTAATACAGGTGTTGATATTACTATATTTGACTATTAACATGTTTCTGGTCATGATATATTTAAAAACATAGTTTTTGATTGTTTAAAAACAATTAAAAAGTCTGTAGCTACTACATTTCCAACTATTTCATGTAATAACTAGCAAGACTAGGAGGATAACTACAGTATTTGCTCCATCTATAAAACATTCTGATTTCGGCATAAAACTTGTATATTTTTCAAAACCTGTCAGTCAGTCAGTCATTGTCCAACCCGCTATATCCTAACATAGGGTCACAGGGGTCTGCTGGAGCCAGTCCCAGGCAACACAGGGCGCAAGGCAGGAACAAATCCCGGACAGGGTGCCAACCCACCAGAAAACCTGTCAAAGTTGCAAAATAAAAATCTAATATAAAATTCCAAATAACTAGTGGACTTTTCCTGTCAGCTACCAGGCTTCCACTGATGAATTGTTTACGGTTATTTAAAGTTCTTTATAATTGAACATTCAATTGGGTATGAAAATATATACTATGTTTGTCAGTGAGAGCATTGCTGATTCAGTATACTTTTTCCTGATCAAGTCTTAGGCCGCAGCAACTACTGTATGCATTACCTTGTATAATCAAGTGGGGAGTGCTTGTTAGCATCATTGTCCTCTGAACATCAGCTCCTGTGGCAGATGTCTGTAAAACACAGTAATATTTTAACATATATACATACAGTGTATACTGTATATTCCTTAGTGCAGAGTAAAAATGATGCCAGAAGAAAATCCTTTGACCCAGATGATTCGCAATTCTACAGTAGATTTAGTAATGTGCATTTTCCTTAAATTCAGTAGTCAGAGAACTATGTGTCTGCATGGGGGATTAAGAGTGTATGAATACAAATATGAAAATGAATATACTGTATTGTCTACCAGGGCTCCGGCATAGGCACCTGCCCTTTTTTTTTACTCATGGTCAGGTTGAGTGAAGTCATCATGTTCATCTCATTCAATCTATCCAACTCGATCTTTATATAGAATATTCAGTATTTAGTGTTATATAAAAATGAAGCATATCAAGTCCACAGAAAAGATAATTCATTTTCTAAAATTTCAAGGCATTGATTTTAGAAAAATAAAAACTAAAATCTACTTTAAAGCATTTTCAATGCCACTGGGGATCCTGGTCTATTGTAAGCAAAACTCACTTTTTCTATTTCTGAAGCAATTACTTTATGAAAGTCACAAATAACTTACATCAGCATGAAGTATGATTGCATCCTTGGGGCCTTGGGCTCTTTAAAGTATGCCAACAGGAGGAGGAGGACACATGCAGTCTTAACTCTGTATGCTCTGTGTAAGAAAGGACAGAGCCGACTATACTTCCTTAGAAGGCTGGCGTCCTTCAACATCTGCATTAAGATGCTGCAGATGTTCTATCAGACGGTTGTGGCGAGCGCCCTCTTCTACGTGGTGGTGTGCTTGGGAGGCAGCATAAAGAAGAGGGATGCCTCACGCCTGGACAAACTGGTGAGGAAGGCAGGCTGTATTGTAGCCATGGAGCTGGACAGTTTGACATCCGTGGCAGAGCAATGGGCACTGAGCAGGCTCCTGTCAATAATGGGGAATCCACTGCATCCACTGAACAGTATCATCTCCAGACAGAGGAGCAGCTTCAGCGACAGACTGCTGTCACTGTCCTGCTCCACTGACAGACTGAGAAGATCGTTCCTCCCCCCAACTATGTGACTCTTCAATTCCACCCGGGGGGTAAATGTTAACATTATTCAAAGTTATTGTCTGTCTGTATACCTGCATTGTTATCACTCTTTAATTTAATATTGTTTTTTATTAGTATGCTGCTGCTGGAGTATGTGAATTTCCCCTTGGGATTAATAAAGTATCTATCTATCTATCTATCTATCTATCTATCTATCTATCTATCTATCTATCTATCTATCTATCTATCTATCTATCTATCTATCTATCTATCTATCTATCTATCTATCTATCTAAACTGAAACCTCTGGTTCAAACTTGGACAGGACATCTTGAATTCCCTGGATGGTTGTTTCCTTATAATTGTACTGCCTTTGCTGCCTCTCACTGACTGCTAAGGATATTGATGTCTGTTAGAAGCCTAAAGAAGAGAGTAAAGACATCCTTGTGAGAAAAGGAAAGACCATGCCATCTGAATGTGTGCAGTGTGTGGTGCAGGCACTCTATTAAGGTACCAGCGCTGGAGGATGTAAGTCTTCTCCATAATATACATATTGAGATATATATATATATAATATATGTGTGTCTGTATGTCAGTTATTACCTTGCATACATGTATGCAGTTCCCGCGCTGATGCCTTTCATCACAGCTTAAAATAAAAGAACAGACTGGACTCCTTTAGTACTGTGTCTCTTTGGAGATTCCTTGGGTACTGCTGGTTTGTCTTTGTGTCGAATGAGCGGTTGCTCATGGAGCCCCGAATGAGGCACATTACCTGCATTGTGAGGGAGCACAAGTTACGGCACTACAGCCATGTGGCGCGATTCCCTGATTCCCCGGTTCACAAGATCCTCATTGTTGGGGACCTGTGGCTGGACCAGGCCAAGGGGACGCCCACGTAACACCTCGCTGCGACAGATAGAGGGTTTCTGGAAGGTGAGACTGAACTGCGTGTCTGCCTGGGGGGTTACCAACCAGGATCCTAAGCTGTTTCGTCGTGTGTCCCAGTGAATGCTCCCCAACCTGACCTGACCCTTAATCATGATTTTTTTTTTATTGCTCCATTTCCAAGTAGGTAACATTCAGAAAAGTTTAGTATAATTCCAAAAAGTTGTAACAGTTTTATTGCAGTAATCGTATGAAATTATTATAAATTTTCAGAAAATTCTGTGGATACTTAATATCCCATTCTTTTGGAACAAATAATCATTGTTTCAGTGGGGTTTAACACACAGATCACCTGACTTTGCTATGATGATAATATATTTATAAAATAATTGTGCTTCTCTTCTACCTGCCAGTTATGCTGCTTCTTTCCATGGTCACTGCCTGGATACGTATAATAACTATCTTCAAATATTAAACAGCCTTTGTGGATTGTTTTTCTCCAAGATATATATATATATATATATATATATATATATATATATATATATATATATATATATAATTTTTTTTTCTTCAAAGAATAGAGGATAGCTACAAAAGAGCAGCCATACTGAGGTTGTTTCAAAGGAGGAAAATGAATTAAAAGCCAATAAAAACAAATGGCAAATTAGCAGACACTGCAAATCAAATGAAGCCAGTTGAGCTGTTGAAGCCAAACTTAAATGCCAAAATTGTAATCTAAATTACTTTAGTCTGCACATTTCACTTAGTCTTCATAACAAATGCCTAACACCTTCCAGGCTTTATCAGGGCAGGTTTCTCTACAAGTCTCTATTCATGGCCAGCCTTTTTCCCTGGTGCCCTGCTGCACAGGAAGTCAAATCAGGTCATGAACATTAAACCAGATTGTTTTGCGCTTCCACTGTCACAATCAGGGCTTATGCTGCATTGTTTTTTTCTGTCATTATTTCAGAGTTTGCCATTCTCCAATTTTAACGCTGATGCTGTTGTGGTATTAAAACCAGCCCACTGACTGATATCACTATTTCCAGGTAGGGAAATATGTTGGGTACGGCTGACATATTTTTATAGGCCATGATTTTTCTTACATATTTTGTGGTGAATGTTTCTTGCTAGGGATTAAACAGTGAATAAGTGGTACTGGAGTTGTTTTACACAACTTGTTGGCTTTTATATTGAGCAGCTCTGTTTTAAACTATTTCTGTTTTTAACTTAGACTGGCCCATTAAGTTTTCATAGCAGTATATTTTTAATGAAACTGAAATAAAGGCAATCATGTAAAATTTGACAATGTTCAAAGAACCAGTAGTCAGAAATATGCCCATAGCAGGAACATATTACTGTTAAAATTGCAAGTGAAATTGGATGCCTCTGTCACTGTTTTGTAAGTTTTATGTCTTTTTAAAATAATTTCTCATTTTTAATTTTATAGGAAAATGTTTTCATTTATAAAGATGTTGCTTTGTAGGTCAACATTTAAATGTTTTCTTGACATACAGTATACAAGAGCATAAAGTTATAGAAAAACTTTTTAATCATCTTCTAGCTGTGACCCTGTGTCCTGAATGAGGATTTTTAGATTTTTTTAACCCAATTTTTACAAATCGGAGCCAAACAAAGCTAGAAGTTATTCTAGAAATAGTTGTCAGTGTAACTCCAACTCTTCACCAGGCACACTTTCAAACACCCCCATGTTAGGTGAGTTCAGAGTTACCAGTCCGCCTAACCTAAATGTACTTTAGAATATGTGAAAAAAATCCTATTACTCAGAGTGAAACTTTTGCCAACACTGGGAGAACTCCGCAGAGGCAGTAAATGAACTTGAGCTCTCCTGGAGCTGTGACAAAGTATTTTTTTTTTTGACTCAGGTGCTGCCACGAGTGGCAGCCTTTCCAGCAGCTCTGTGTATGACTTTATCTTTCTACATTTTTCTCTATTTTTCTCTATTTCAATGATCACTCCTACCGATTTCTTTTATGTGGACTCGTTCCCTGGACACTTTTTACTACTTTTTACTACTTGGACATGGATTTTTACACGCCGAGACTCATCTATTCAGGTAGTCAACTTCAAGAGCTGAGAACAAAGGCCCGTGCCGGTGTGGTTCCCTATTTACCCGACAAGGTAAGAAGGTCATATTGTGGCAGCAGAACCGATGCTAAGCTAAAAGCTAAGCGGCTAGCGAGAAAGTGGTGATACAAGCCTTTGTTGCCTTCTGTGATCCTGGGAAATGTGAACTCACTACCAAATAAGATCGTCGAGCTGGCTGCACTGGTGAAAAACGTCAGCACCTACAGAGAATGTAGTTTGTTGTGTTTTTGTGAAACGTGGCTAACAACTAACATCCCAGATGCTAACGTGGAGCTACCCGGGTTTAGCACAGTTAGAGCGGACAGAGACGCAAATACCTGTGGGAAGCGGAAGGGAGGAGGACTCGCTCTCTATGTGAATACAAGGTGGTGCAATTCTGGACATGTAAACGTCAAAATCTCCAGTTGCTGCAGGGACATCGAACTATTGGCCGTAAGTCTGCGTCCCTATTACTTGCCCAGAGAGTTTGGACACGTCATTATTGTTATTGTTTACATCCCTCCTCGGGCGGACGTGGAGATAGCGGGTGACATCATCCATTCCACTGTTGCTAAACTACAAACGCAGCACCCCGAGGCGCTTGTGCTAATCTCTGGAGACTTTAACCATGTGACGCTGGACAAAACATTACCTGCCTTCTCCCAGTATGTAGATTGTAACACCCGGGGAAATAGGACTATTGACCTACTGTATGCAAACGTTAAAGACGCATACAGCGCCACTCCGCTGCCTGCGCTTGGGAAAGCAGATCATAACCTGATTCTGCTTCAGCCTCACTACAAACCAAGAGTGAGGGAGCTACCTACAACCACATGCTCATTCAGGAAGTGGTCCCCTGAGGCAGAGCAGGCTCTGAGAGACTGCTTTGGAACTACGGACTGGGATATCCTGCAGGGATCATATAGTGAGAACATTGAGGAGGTTGTTGATTGTATGGACATTGTAGTTCCAGTAAGAACAGTACGCTGCTATGCTAACAACAAGCCATGGATTACAAGTGACATCAAGGGCCTTTTGAACCAGAGAAAAAGGGCTTTTAAAGGCAGTGATCAGCATGAGCTCAAGTGCGTGCAGAAGGAACTGCGAGTCCAGCTCAGGGTGGCAAAGGAGCAGTACAGGAGAAAGCTGGAGCAGAAGTTGCAGAATAACAGCATGAAGGAAGTGTGGGATGGGATGAAGATCATCACTGGCTGCAGGTGGAAGCGGGGTGCCACCATCGAGAGAGACATGGAGAGAGCAAACCAGATGAACAACTTCTTTAACAGGTTCGACCACCCTAACCCACTCTCACCTCGGAGTACTGCACCCTCCACCCATCCTTCTGCTGATACCAGCATAGGAGAGAGTTTCCCCCCATCCACAATTGCAGCAGCCCAGGTAAGCAGAGAGTTGAGGAGACTTTGTGCCAGCAAGGCAGTGGGTCCAGATGGAGTATCTCCACGACTGCTGAAGGCCTGTGCGTTGAAGCTGGGGAGTCCCCTACAGCATATCTTCAACCTGAGCCTGGAACAGGGGAGAGTCCTGAGGCTTAGGAAAACATCTTGTATCACCCCAGTCCCAAAGGTATCACGTCCTATTGAGCTGAATGACTTCCGGCCTGTCGCTCTGACGTCACATGTGATGAAGACCATGGAGCAGCTGCTGCTTCACCACCTGAGGCCACAGGTCCGCCACGCCCTCGACCCTCTGCAGTTTGCTTACCAGGAGAAGGTGGGAGCGGAGGATGCCATCATCTATATGCTACACCGATCCCGCTCCCACTTGGATAGAGGCAGTGGTGCTGTAAGAATTATGTTTCTGGATTTCTCTAGTGCTTTCAACACCGTCCAACCTCTGTTCCTTAGGGACAAGCTGACAGAGATGGGAGTAGATTCATACCTGGTGGCATGGATCGTGGACTATCTTACAGGCAGACCTCAGTATGTGCGCCTCGGTGACTGCAGGTCTGACATTGTGGTCAGCAACACAGGAGCGCCGCAGGGGACTGTACTTTCTCCGGTCCTGTTCAGCCTATATACATCGGACTTTCAATACAACTCAGAGTCCTGCCATGTGCAACAGTTCGCTGACGACACTGCTATCGTGGGCTGCATCAGGAGTGGGCAGGAGGAGGAGTATAGGAACCTAATCAAGGACTTTATTAAATGGTGCGACTCAAACTACCTACAACTGAACACCAGCAAAACCAAGGAGCTGGTGGTGGATTTTAGGAGGACCAGGCCCCTCATGGACCCCGTGATCATCACAGGTGACTGTGTGCAGAGGGTGCAGACCTATAAATACCTGGGAGTACAGCTGGATGATAAATTGGACTGGACTGCCAATACTGATGCTCTGTGCAAGAGAGGACAGAGCTGACTATACCTCCTTAGAAGGCTGGCGTCTTTCAACATGTGCAATAAGATGCTACAGATGTTCTATCAGACGGTTGTGGCGAGCGCCTTCTTCTTCGCGGAGGTGTGCTGGGGAGGCAGCATAAAGAAGAGGGACGCCTCACGCCTGGACAAACTGGTGAGGAAGGCAGACTCTATTGTAGGCACAGAGCTGGACAGTTTGACATCAGTGGCAGAGTGACGGTTGCTGAGCAGGCTCCTGTCAATCATGGAGAATCCACTGCATCCACTAAACAGTATCATCTCCAGACAGAGGAGCAGCTTCAGCGACAGACTGCTGTCACTGTCCTGATCCACTGACAGACTGAGGAGATCGTTCCTCCCCCACACAATGCGACACTTCAATTCCACCCGGGGTGGGGTAAACGTTAACATTATACAAAGTTATTGTCTGTTATACCTGCATTTGTATCACTCTTTAATTTAATATTGTTTTTTATCAGTATGCTGCTGCTGGAGATTGTGAACTTCCCCTCGGGAATAATAAAGTACAGTATCTATCTATCTATCTATCTATCTATCTATCTATCTATCTATCTATCTATCTATCTATCTATCTATCTATCTATCTATCTATCTATCTATCTATCTATCTAAACTGAATCCTCTGGTTCAAACTACAAAGTTCCCTCAGGTAAAATGCCTATGTTATGCTTCGTCTTATTCTAAATTACATGGGTGTTTTGTAGTCAGTGTGACTTCTTACTTGTAATATGGAGAAAAACACTGATTGTGAATTCCATGTGGCGTCATTACAGATTTTCAGAATAACCACTGCAGATGTTCACATCATACTCTGTACTGAATAACCTTCAGTATTCTAATAGACTTTTATTGATTCTCAACACTAGCCTATGAAAAAATATGTAATGCCAGACCACCTTAAATTCCTTCGCACCTCTTCACCAGTTATAAAGGTATAAAGAACATCCATATGCATTTCATGTACAGTATGTGTAGGTGTGCACACTTCTTGTCCCCTGAAGTACAATATTTGCCCTAGTCTATCTGTATTGTTTCTTAAAACTATGTGAAATTAACTGAAAACGATGTATCCCTTTTTTTCTTTTCAAACAAACAAAATTAAAGGTTTCTTTTTGGTTTGAAGAAACATTTTTATGAAGGTTGTGCAAGAATCATCTGGAAAGTGCATTCTAGCAATTTTATTATTATTTTCTTTCCCAAAAGATCACCTGTCTAATATTTTGAGTCAGATGAGAAAAGCAGTAAGGGTTTTGTTCAGTCTTTCTGTCTGTCTTTCTTGAGTACTTTTTATATCATACCATTGCAGAGATCTGCAGCCTATGCTAGCAAGAATAGTGCTGAAGGCAGTAACAAACCCACTGCCTCATATTGCAAACACACACACATTAGGGCCAATTTAGCGTCTCCAATCCACCCACCCTGCATAGTTTTGGACTGTGGGAAGAAACCGGAGCACCCAAAGACAGGGGAAGAAAAGCCAAATCCACGAAGGGAGAACCCAGTATGTGATCCTTGGTCTCGTTACTGCAAAGGCATTCACTACTTCTTATATCTTATTTTATTTCTTTTTCTAACTTTCTGTAGCAAGTAATAACCTAAGCTGGTTCGAAAAACAGCTTCTATAGTCCTAATTTTTAATCAGAAAATACTGATCATTATGTTGATTGACATTCTGTTACTTTTCTCAAATTAATGAGATTACAATAAACTGGTTTACCTTGCTTAGATCAAATTCAGTAATAAATAATCCAGGTAAATAAAACTGTAAGAACTACCTAATATACAGCGGTACAAAAATGTACAAGAATGAAATTACAGTATTAACTTCATGTGGATGTCCATGTGCCAGAGACCGTTTGGGGATGCAACTCGGTATGATCTTCTTTGGATTACCTGGGCCCATCTCTCTGAAGTACTCATACTGTAGGGTCAATTCTCATTAAACAGCTGCATATTCTTTTTCTTTGTACAATTAATCCCTTTGCTCTAAGATATCCACCGATCATCTGTTAGGAATTCACACAGCAGGAATGTTTTAGTAAGCTAAAGTACAGTAATATGTTACTGTGTTGTTGTGTGCATGTGTGTGTATAACCACAGGATTAATTAATGAAAGGCTTCTTCTAACTTTTTAAAGTTCTTCATAAAAATACCACATCAAACAAACTTAATATTTGATTTCAGAGAAGCAGAGGTCACTGGGGCAGAACTACTGTAGGTTAAAGATAGGAAGAGAAACTGAACCCAAGCCTGTGAAAGAGTAGAGATAAACACATTCACCCATAATGTTCCAAATAAGATTAGTGTAATACCCTTGCCTTTGCAATGTGAGAAAAAACTGTCTGCAGAGACAACACAAACATGGGGAAAACTTGTAGACTCCACAATGTTACTACAAATAAAATATACAAATAAAAATAGTTCAGCTATCTAGAAGCTAAAAACAACTTACCTCTGTCCCAGAAGTTGGATATTGAGAATGGAGCAGTTTTACTTCATTATCAAGTTCATTGTCAGTAATTCCACTGAATTTACTGCGTGGGGACAGTCCTTCCTTTTTAAGTCTCTTGTAGATATAAGACACAGAACAACCTAAGTGGTCAGTAATCTTCTGTCCAGTATATCCTCATAAAATATAAATTTGAAGTTGTTCTCTAGTAATCAATATCTTTGGTAAACCATGGCCACCTGTGTGTTATATTGTTTGAATAAGTATGTATTCTATGTATTATTTTATATTGCATATTTTGCAATACACTAACAGTATTATAATAAAAAATAGAAAAACCTACATACATTTTCGTATTGCAGTTATACATAGTTGGATAGCTTGGAACACCATACTGTACATTACAAAGCAAAACAGCATGATTGGTTATAAAGCATAGTAAATAGTAAGATAATAGAAAAAATGTATGGCCTACAGCAAATATAACATTTACCAAGTTGCATATTTGTAAGTTATTCAAATATTAAAAAAACAGTGCAATCATACTGCACATTACATGCATTTAACCAAATGGTTACTGTTCGTAGCATAGAATATAAAGAAATTAACTTATTCTTAGCCTGTTTAGTTCAATTTAAACTGTACAGCATTATGGCCATTCATTATATCGTAAGTGACTCATGAAACAGTGAAGCATTGTAAGCTCATTTTCAAAAATCACTCAAGTAGTTCCTTTAGCATGCTCAGAGTAAGGGACGTTTGTACTTTACAACTTTATGATGTCCATTAAAAATTGTGTTTGGTGAAGGTGTATAAGATAAAAGGGCTGCTATGTTCAATGAACATAACCCTTTCTCTGCTAAACTCGCTATTGTAGCAATGCATAAACCTCACAACTATAGGTATTATAATATTCATCTCTTTTTAAAATGTACATAGAAGATAAATTACATCCATTTTGTGGTCAAGTTTTGACTGTTTAAACTCACAAATTGTAACTGACATATTTAAAGTTTAATGTGAAATGGATATACAGTACATTTTACTAAACGCTTACATGTAATTTTGAGATTAAATATAAAAACATACAGTATAATGGAGAGTGAGGTAGACTGACTGTCACATCCCAAATAGTGATTTTAAATGTTTTTAAAGATGAAGTAAGTTATTACCTTAGGTAATTAGTCATTCAAACCTATGGTATTTACATCATATATAAAATCTTTTTGGTGCCTTGCATTTTCCTTTGAATCAAAATTATTTCCACTTCTTTTACCACCTCTTGAGCAACATTTTCCTTGACTAGAAATTAAGAATAGCTAAATATCTTGAGGGCGGCACAGTGGCGCAGTAAGGAGACCTGGGTTCACTTCCCAGGTCCTCCCTGAGTGGAGTTTGCATGTTCTCCCGAGGTTTCCTCCGAGTGCTCTGGTTTCCTCCCACAGTCCAAAGACTGTGCATTAGGTGCATTGGCTATCCTAAATTGTCCCTAGTGTGTGCTTGGTGTGTAGGTGTGTGTGTGTGTGTGTGTGTGTGTGCGCGCCCTGCCCGGGGTTTGTTTCCTGCCTTGCGGCCTGTGTTGGCTGGGATTGGCTCCAGCAGACCCCCGTGACCCTGTAGTTAGGATATAGCGGGTTGGATAATGGATGGATAAATATCCTGAATTTACATTGTTTTATTTCCTTTTCTCAAGAGGGATACTTAGAACAAAATATCATTTAGCCTTTGTTCCTCTGTATATAGGACTTATGTAGTATACACATTTCATTCATTTATTTTAAGATAACATACCTTCTCGTCTGCGTTAAGTTGTAAAAGTACTACTGCTTGACTGAATTCTCTCGGAATCTTCCATATTGTCAAATTGTCATATTGTCATATTCTCAACCAAACCTCTAAAGAATGTGGTATTTCTATACAAATGTACTCTGGTATTTGTACTGAAATTCTGTCAAACTGTGTTTTTGTCATTTGAAGCAACCTCAAATTAGAATTGTTAATTTCCAAAGAGCCTTCTTTGGCATTTCGCTGAAAGGTTCTAAGGATATTTTTAAATTCCTTGAGAACAGACCGTGCTCCTGATGTTTATGCCAATATTTACTCATTGCTAGAAAATAAATATGATCCAGAGATGATGTTGGTTGAGCAGGAAGTGATGTAAACATATATTTAAATAAGGAGGAAGTGATTTAAAGATATCTGTAATTCATTTGAAGATATCTCTAAATAAAGAGGAAATGATTTAAAGATATCTGTAATTCTTTTAAAGATATCTCTAAATCATTTAAAGATATCTGTAAGTATGCAAGCACTCATTTAAAGATATTTGCAAATCTTTTAAAGATATCTGTAAATCATTTAAAGATATCTTTAAATACAAAGTGCTCATTTAATGATATCGGTAACAACTTTGACTAAAATATTCTAAGCCAAAGTGACATTTGGAGATACCTGTAATTGATTTGAAGATATCTGTAAATCATTTAAAGATATCTTTAATATAATTTTATAAAGATATCTTTAAAGGATTTAAAGATATCGTTATAAGATTATCTCTAAATGATAATTTGGCTTGCCATAGGCTTCAGGGTTAACAACTGTAGTGCTAAAGCATGCCTTAGAAGACAAGTATTAAGCAAAATAAACTATATTTGTTTTTCATGAATTGTGGTCATCACTCATTTTGGTCATAGTATGTATGATTTCACTTGTTTTTTAACATTTTCAAATTTAATTATCTATTTTAGGAA